>NC_091375.1:15739619-15842119 GCF_038502225.1 Cherax quadricarinatus
CTGTGGTAGGCCTAATGGTCCATATTCTTGAGAACATGTACATTTTCAAGAACTGTTTTTCTAACTTCCTTTGGTATCCATTGCCGCTTTGAGAGGTCATCACTGAGATGTCATCCTGGCAGTTTAAGGCAGATAGTGAAGAGTGTGATCTGCATCATGGGGACAGAGGCAGTATACATGGAAAAACTTGCCATTGGACCTGGGTTTCATGGTGACTGACAGTGGCTATACGGTGGTGGTGATATTTGCATGAGGAAGACTCGATAATAGTGTACTGGTATATTAAGGTGGTGGGTATATAATCTAGAATTTAACATTTTCCTCAGGGTATGTGTAGTCCCTTCACAGTACAGTATTGCCAATATTTTTCTACCCAGGAAAATACTTCAGAAAGTCTTTAAAGTCCTTTTATTTTTTCTGATTAACAAGATGTAAAACCTCAGCATTATACATAGTAATATATTTTGTTTAAAAGTTACATGACTATTAAAGCTGACTGATCTCTCGTGGACAATGTGTACGGCTTATTTACCAAAGAAGGTGGACAGTGAGGTGATGCTATAGTTGGTGTCAAGGAAATACAGATTTAGGTTGTATTGTTGGGATCTGAGGGATGGCTCCCTTGCTACCAGCTGTATAGCCCTTGTGGCTTAGCGTTCTTTTTGATTATAATAATAATAATCCCTTGCTACCAAAAGCTCTGGCATTTCTAGCTGTTTGTAGCAATATTTACAGTTCTGCCCTTTGACAACATGCTTCAGATGATTTTTCCATATTTTAACTAAATTGTCATTCTGCAAATGTTAAAAGTTTTGAGATCAAAGTAAAGCTTATGTGAAAATAGTAATTTGAGAGAGGTCTCATTATAAGCTTAATATAATTAATTTGCATTATTTAACCCTTCTAATAATTTTATTTAAATAGATTGTTGGGAACTTTTCCTCGATAAGCTATTCCTTCAATCTCAGCAATGGGATTTTGTAAAGAAAAAATTGAACATAATTAGAAATTTAAAGTATGACTTGGCAAATTTAAACAGTAAGATGCTATAGATACTAAGATGTATCTACCTGTCTGATATTACTAAGTCTGGATTTCGCTTGTTCACTGACAGCCATAAAGGTTAGATTTACTGACCTATTGTCAGAATGTGTATATATGGTTTTTGTAGGGTTGGTTCAAGATTAAAATGCAGGTGTGGCAACAATGTACATAACACAGCATTGTGTGCTCTGATAAAGATTAATGACCTACTTTTTGTTCATTGCAAATGTCTTGGGACTTCTTCACACTTAAGAATTACATCTTGGTATATTGTTTTTATTGCAGTGCTAAAACTTGCAAACATCTTAATATGAACTCAGACAAATCTAATCGGTAAGGTAAAGCAATATGGATACAGTATATGTAATGTTCAGTTCTTTACAAAATTGAGATGGGGATTTGTGCATTTCTTTTAATTTGGGCAGATCACTTGGTAAAATATTTCCAATATGTTTTATTGGTTTTCATTTTAAGCAGTTTGATTTTGGGGAATTTAATAAGTGCATACAAACTTCAGGCTGATGAAATGTAAGTCTCTGGTGCAAAAAATATAATGATACCAGAAAGGATTATTTTAAAAGGGAAGTATGTACCTTGATGCCGCTGAAGGGCTCTTGATGCAAAGAACTAGACATTTTTCCATTTCTTGAATTGAAACTGTAAGTCTCCTATTTCACAGGTGCTCTATGATCCCTACAAGTTTGCTTTCCAAGATTAAAATTAAAAAAAAAAAGACAGCAACAACAAAAAAAAAAACAGTGGTACCTCGGGCTACGAACTTAATTCGTTCCAGAAGGCTGTTTGAGTGCTGATACTGAACAAATTTGTTCCCATAAGGAATAATGTAAATTAGATTAATCCGTTTCAGACCCCCAAAAATACACTTACAAAAGCACTTACATAAATACACTTACATAACTGTTCGAGTTTTGAGTTGTTCATATCCCGAGCTACCACTGTATTCACTTTGCACTAAACTAGTGAGGGTTATTCAGTGCTGTAATGCCAAAGGTAAATTGTGAAATTTTAGTTATACCCTCAAGTATCAATGGAATTTTTAATTTATTTTCTAGTTTAATGGCTGTCAAAATTCAGCAGTCAAATTATCAGCCTTCAACACTGAAGATGTCCATATTTCATGAGTTTAGATAAACGGTATCTGTGATGCTACATATTTAAACAACTTAATTACTTCTACTACTTGTAGTCAGAGCAGGTTGCCACAGGCAGAATCATGCCAAAGCTCTTTGGTTACTGCCCCTCATACAAAGTTTCCAGATAAGAGCATACCAAGTTTGAGTGTCTTGTATAGTGGCTGTAGGGTCCAGGGTCACACTGTATTCTGAAACGGGCAGAAATGTTGTCTACCATATTTTTTATTTTTTGATAGTTTTTAATTTTGTGACTCGTACATTTTAGGACATAAAAGCATGTAGAAAGCTTCAATAAAGTCTTTAAAAATATATTTAAAATATCTGTCCCCCTATATATATACATGTATTTAAAATTTACAGTAAATTGTGATTGTGTGTAATGAGTGGAAATTATATATATATATACGTATATATATATATATATATATATATATATATATATATATATATATATATATATATATATATTGGCAGTTTGGAGGGATATGTTGTGTATCTTTATATGTTTATGCTTCTAGACTGTTGTATTCTGAGCACCTCTGCAAAAACAGTGATAATGTGCGAGTGTGGTGAAAGTGTTGAATGATGATGAAAGTATTTTCTTTTTGGGGATTTTCTTTCTTTTTTGGGTCACCCTGCCTCGGTGGGAGACGGCCGACTTGTTGAAAAAAAAAAAAAAAAAAAAAAAAATATATATATATATATAATATATATATATTATTTTTATTTTTTTTTTTCAACAAGTCAGCCATCTTCCACCAATGCAGGGTGACCCCAAAAAAAAAAGAAAATTCCTAAAATGAAAATACTTTCATCATCATTCAACACTTTCACTTCATTCATACATAAACGTCGTCGTAAGCTTCTCTCTTTTATGTGCGGGTTATTTGTGTATCACTGTCTTTGCAAAGGCACTCGGATACAAAAGTTTAGAAGTCCCTCCAAACTGTCAATATCAAAGACCCATCCTTTAAAGTGCAGGGATTGTACTTCCCATTTCCAGGACTCAAGTCCAGCTAAATCTATAATAACTGGTTTCCCTGAATCCCTTCAATAAATATTACCCTGCTCACACTCCAACGGCTCATCAAATCCCAAAAACCATTCGTCTCCATTCACTCCTATCTAACACGATCATACATGCTGGAAGTCCAAGCCCCTCTCCCACAAAACCTTTACCCCCTCCCTCCAACCTTTTCAGGGACGACCCCTACCCTGCCTTCCTTCCCCAATAGATTTATATGCTTTCTAAGTCATTCTACTTTGTTCCATTATCTCTAAATGACCAAACCACCTCAACAGCCCCTCTTCAGTCCTCTAATACTTTTAGTAAGTCCACACCTCCTCCTAATTTCCACACTACGAATTCTCTGCATAATATTTACACCATACATTACCCTTAGACATGCCATCTCCACTGCCTTCAGCTGCCTCCTTGCTGCAGCATTTACAACCCAAGCTTCACACCCATATAAGAGTGTTGGTACCACTATACTCTCGTACATTCCCTTCTTTGCCTCTATGAGTATCGTTCTTTGTCTCCACAGATCTCTCAATGCACCACTCACCTTTTTTCTTTCATCAGTTCTGTGGTTTACCTCATCCTTCATAAACCCATCCGCTGACAAGTCAATTCCCAAATATCTGAAAACATTCACTTCTTCCATACTCCCTCCAATGTGATATCCAATTTTTCTTTACCTAACTCTGATACCCTCATGATCTTACTCTCGTCTATGTTCACTTTGAAATTTCTTCCTTTACACCCTCCCAAACTCGTCCAATAACCTTTGCAATTTCTCTTAAGAATCTCTCAAAAGCACAGTACCATCAGCAAAAAGTAACTGTGCCAACTCCCATTTGTATTTGATTCCCCATAATTTAATCCCACCCCTCTCCCCAACACCCTAGCATATACTGCATTTACAACCCCCATCTATATGTTCAACAAACATGGTGACATTACACATCCCTGTCTAAGGTCTACTTATACTGGAAAGTAATCTATATACGCATATATATACATACATACATAAACAGATTTCAGCAAAACGAAAAAAAAAAAAGTTCACAGGGCAAAAGTTGAAATTATTATTATAATGAAAAGGAAGTGCTAAACCTACAAGGATCATACAGCTCAAAAGTTGAAAGCATCAGACTTCTTTCAAAAAACTAGCTGCATCCCGCTGAATCAAGGTGGCCCAAAAAGTAAAACAAAAATAAATAAGTAATAAATAAGTAAAACAAAAGTTTCTCTTCATAACTTTAGTAATGAAAACTTAAAGCCATAAATGAAAGTGAAAAACAAAATATTTCTTATGCCAAATCTAAGGCAAAAACCACATCCAGTACTGCCTTCCCTACTTGTACAAGATGGGACTTACACAGATGACAGCAAAGTAATGAGGGAGACACTGAAGATAAGATAAGATAAGATTTCGTTCGGATTTTTAACCCCGGAGGGTTAGCCACCCAGGATAACCCAAGAAAGTCAGTACGTCATCAAGGACTGTCCAACTTATTTCCATTGTGGTCCTTAATCTTGTCCCCCAGGATGCCACCCACACCAGTCGACTAACACCCAGGTACCTATTTGTTGCTAGGTGAACAGGACAACAGGTGTAAGGAAACGTGTCAAATGTTTCCACCCGCCGGGAATCGAACCCGGGCCCTCCTTGTGTGAAGCGGGAACTTTAGCCACCAGGCCACCGGGCCACTATGAAGTCCTAATATGACTCGGCATTTAGTGAGCTATTAATCAGACTGATCAACAATCTGAATGAATTTTTTATGACTGAGACTCAAAATTTGGTCAATTCAAGAATTTCTGATATAGTCCTAATACCACAGGACTTTGAAAAAGCAATAAATGACATGCCCATGCACTCTGCCCCATGCCCAGACTTGTGGAACTCTGTGTTCATCAAGAACTGCAAGAAGCCCCTTCCATATGCATTAACTATTCTATGGAAAAGAAGCATGGACATGGGTTGTCCCACAGTCACTAAAAACAACAGATATAGCCACACTCCACAAGGGTGGCAGTAAAGCAAAGAATTACAGACCGATAGCACTAACGTCCCACATAATAAAAATCTTTGAAAGAGTTTTAAGAAGCAACATTGCCAACCACTTGGATACCCATCAATTGCACAATCCAGGGCTGCATGGGTTTGGAGAAGGTTGCTCCTGCCTCTCATAGCTACTGGATCACTATGACATGGTCTTGGCTGCATTGGAGAATAATCAAAATACAGATGTAGTATACACAGACTTTGTGAAAGCCTTCAAGTGCGATCGTTGCATAACAGCATGAAAAAAGTGTGATAAAGGAATAAAAGGAAAAGTAGGGGCCGCGGGGGCGTTGACCCCCGGAACTCTCCAGGTAAACTCCAGGTAATAACTTCCTAACAAATAGAACACAAAGAGTAATAGTAAAGAGAGTAAAGTCAGAGGACACTACAGTGAAAAGCTATGTTCCACAAGGTACAGTACTCACCCCCATCCTTTTCTTCATCCTCATATCTGACATAGAGATGTAAGCCACAGCACCATGTCCTCCTTTGCTGACGATACCAGAATTTGCATGACTGCCATCCATCGAGGACACTGTAAATCTCCAAGCAGGCATAAACCAAGTCTTTAAATGAGCATCAGACAACAATATGAAGTTCATTGAAGACAAATTTCAATTACTCCGCTATGGAAATCGAGGAAATTAAAACTGTATCATAGTTTAAAACAAATTCCAATCACACAATAGAGTGAAAAACTAATGTGAAGAACCTGGGAGTGGTAATGTCAGAGAATCTCACTTTCATAGATCACAACAATGTACCTACCACATCTGCTAGGAAAATGAGAATATTCAAAACTAGGGATGCCAAGCCACTGATGATTCTCCAAATTGCTTGTTCTCTCTAGGATGGAATATTGCTGTACACTAATGGCCCCTTTCAAGTCAGGTAAAATTGCAGACCTGGAGAATAAACAGAGAACCTTTAGTGTACATATAAGTACAATAAAGCACCTAAATTACTGGGAATGGGTGAAGGCCCTCCACCTGTTCTCCTTGGAATGCAGGTGAGAAAGATACATGATAATATAAACTTGGAAAATCCTAGAGGAACTAGTCCCAAATCTACACAATGACATCAATCCTTATGAAAGCAAAAGACTTGGCAGGCTGTGCAACATCCCCCTAGTGAAAAGCAGGGGCACCATGAGTACACTGAGAGACAATACAGTAAGTGTCAGAGGCCCAAGACTATTCAATTGCCTCCCAGCATGCATAAGGGATTTTTTTTTTTTCAACAAGTAGGCCGTTTCCCACCGAGGCAGGGTGACCCAAAGAGAAAGAAAATCCCCAAAAAGAAAATACTTTCATCATCATTCAACACTTTCACCTCACACATAATCACTGTTTTTGCAGAGGTGCCCAGAATACAACAGCTTAGAAGTATATATGTATAAAAACACACAATATATCTCTCCAAACTGCCAATATCCCAAACCCCTCCTTTAGAGTGCAGGCATTGCATTTCCCATTTCCAGGACTCAAGTCCGGTTATATAAAATAGCCGGTTTCCCTGAATCCCTTCACTAAATATTACCCTGCTCACACTCCAACAGATCGTCAGGTCCCAAATACCATTTGTCTCCATTCACTCCTATCTAACACGCTCACGCACGCTTGCTGGAAGTCCAAACCCCTCGCCCACAACACCTCCTTTACCCCCTCTCTCCAACCTTTTCGAGGACGACCCCTACCCCGCCTTCCTTCCCCTACAGATTTATACGCTCTCCATGTCATTCTACTTTGATCCATTCTCTCTAAATGAAGAAACCACCTCAATAATACTAATACTTTTAACTCCACACATTCTAATTTCCACACTCCGAATTTTCTGCATAATATTTACACCACACATTGCTCTTAGACAGGACATCTCCACTGCCTCCAAACGCCTCCTTGCTGCAGCATTTACAACCCAAGCTTCACACCCATATAAGAGTGTTCGTACTACTATACTTTCATACATTCCCTTCTTGGCCTCCACATATACCTCAATGCACCACTCACCTTTTTTCCTTCATCAATTTTATGATTAACCTCATCCTTCATAAATCCATCCGCCGACACGTCAACTCCCAAATATCTGAAAACATTCACTTCTTCCATACTCCTCCTCCCCAATTTGATATCCAATTTTTCTTTATCTAAATCATTTGATACTCTCATCACCTTACTCTTTTCTATGTTCACTTTCAACTTTCTACCTTTACACACATTCCCAAATTCGTCCACTAACCTTTGCAATTTTTCTTTAGAATCTCCCATAAGCACAGTATCATCAGCAAAAAAGTAATTGTGTCACTTCCCATTTTGTATTTAATTCCACATAATTTAATCCCACCCCTATCCCGAACACCCTAGCATTTACTTCTTTTACAACCCCATCTATAAATATATTAAACAACCATGTTGACATTACACATCTCTGTCTAAGACCTACTTTTACCGGGAAGTAGTCTCCCTCTCTTCTACACACCCTAACCTGAGCCTCACTATCCTCATAAAAACTCTTTACAGCATTTAGTAACTTACCACCTATTCCATATACTTGCAACATCTGCCACATTGCTCCCCTATCCACTCTATCATATGCCTATTCTAAATCCATAAATGCAATAAAAACTTCCCTACCTTTATCTAAATACTGTTCACATATATGTTTCAATGTAAACACTTGATCTACACATCCCCTACCCACTCTGAAACCTCCTTGCTCATCCACAATCCTACATTCTGTCTTACCTCTAATTCTTTCAATAATAACCCTACTGTACACTTTTCCTGGTATACTCAGTAAACTTATTCCTCTATAATTTTTACAATCCCTTTTGCATAAGGGATATTAGCAATAAATTGCTAGCTGTTTTCAAGGAGGAGCTGGACAGACATCTAGTCAGTACCTGATCATCCAGGCTGTGGTTCATACGTCAGTCTGCGTGCGGCCAGCAGTAACAGCCTGGTTGATCAGGCCCTGATTCACTGCGAGGCCTGGTCATGGACTGGGTCATGGGGGTGTTGACCCTTGGAATGCCCTCCAGGTATACCTGTATTCTTAATGTATGGTTGACTTCTACATCAGCAGAACTAGTCCACTACTTCACAAGACAACTAGATGATCATGAAAAATTAATTTCATGATTTGGTTTGGTAACAGAGTTGTAAATGAATGGAACAAACTCTAGATAAGTACATGAGTGGGTGTGGGTAGGTGCAAGTTAGACCTGCCTAGCATGGGCCAATAGGCCTGCTGCAGTGTTCCTTCTTCAGGTTTTAAAATCTTCTTTCTTTTCTTTCAACAAACCGGCCGTATCCCACCGAGGCAAGGTGGCCCAAAAAGAAAAACGAAAGTTTCTCTTTTTATATTTAGTAATACAGTAGGGCTCCACTTATATGGTAGGTTAGGTTTCAGGCTACTGCCGGAAAACAGACATCGCCAGAAAGCAGAATGCCATTTTTTCCACTTATAAATGCATATAAATGCCAGACAACAAGTTTACACTAACTTGTATTAAGTTAGTAATAGAACTAGGCATTAAGAAACACAAAAAAATGTAAAATACATACACAGTACATTCATTACTTACACACAATACATTCATTACTTACCTTAAAATATTTGTAATCTTAACCGGTCCAAACAGATCTACATTCACATGCGTAGTGCTTCAAAAGTAGATCTACGTTTTTTTTACATATTTTCAAATATAACAAAAAAAAAAAAACGTAGATCAAAGTTTTTTACACGTTTTCAATTGTAAAAAAAAAAAAAAAGATCTACTTTTTTTACATACTATCAAATGTTGAAAAAACATATACAGTGGACCGCCGCTAACGATCACCTCCCAATGCGACCAATTATGTAAGTGTATTTATGTAAGTGCGTTTGTATGTGTATGTTTGGGGGTCTGAAATGGACTAACCTACTTCACAATATTCCTTATGGGAACAAATTCGGTCAGTACTGGCACTTGAACATACTTCTGGAATGAAAAAATATCGTTAACCGGGGGTCCATTGTATATACATCTGGACCGTTTATGGGTTAATGCAGTGAGAGGTGAGTAGTACTTATTTGTAGGAAGTCAGGTGTAGGTAGCCCTGGCTCCCCGTCCCATACTTAATATACGACATTTAAAGCAGCCCAGAGAGATAAAATACACATACAGTACACTCATTATTTACCTTATAATATGTGTAGTCTTAATGTAGGATGAGAGGTGAGTAGTATTTATTTGTAGGAAGTCAGGTGTAGGTAGCCAGTAGACATAGGTATGTAGTCTGCCTGGGCTACATACCTGCACCTGCCTACATAGCTACATTTTATTTAATGCAACCCAGAGCAATATTATTACCACTGACATACCACCTTCACCGAATTTAATTGTTTCTAACAACTACCTTTAAATGCCATCATAAACAAAGGGAGAAGTAATGAATAATTCATGCAGCGAGAATTATAAACAAAAGCGTCATGTGTTAAGGGGAGTGACTGGTCCAACACAGATTCACAGATGTTTTCTCTGGTGCTGGACCAGAGAAACATAATGTTTGCCCTCCACCCGACTACCACCCCTCCATAGCATAAAAACATAGCATGTTTATATGCTAAACGTGTTTCTTATATAATTTTGAAGAAAATATCTTAAGACAGATTACTGAAAATGTCTTTATTAATGTAAATTAAGACATTTAATGTGCCTAAGAGTGATTATTATTACGTATTAGTAATATTACTATGGTGTTAAAACTAGAGGGACACTCTTAGTGATTTTAACGTGTACCTGCATGCCAACACAGTGTGTAAGTATATTTAGGTACAGGTACACATAAGTATAATTATCAGAGTACATTTTTTTTTTTTTTGAACAAGTCGGCCGTCTCCCACCGAGGCAGGGTGACCCAAAAAAGAAAGAAAATCCCCAAAAAGAAAATACTTTCATCATCATTCAACACTTTCACCACACTCACACATTATCACTGCTTTTGCAGAGGTGCTCAGAATACAACAGTTTAGAAGCATTTTTTTTTTTTTTCAACAAGTCGGTCGTCTCCCACCGAGGCAGGGTGACCCAAAAAAGAAAGAAAATCCCCAAAAAGAAAATACTTTCATCATCATTCAACACTTTCACCACACTCACACATTATCACTGCTTTTGCAGAGGTGCCCAGAATACAACAGTTTAGAAGCATATACGTATAAAGATACACAACATATCCCTCCAAACTGCCAATATCCCAAACCCCTCCTTTAAAGTGCAGGCATTGTACTGCCCATTTCCAGGACTCAAGTCCGACTATATGAAAATAACCGGTTTCCCTGAATCCCTTCACTAAATATTACCCTGCTCACACTCCAACAGATCGTCAGGTCCCAAGTATCATTCGTCTCCATTCACTCCTATCTAACACGCTCATGCACGCTTGCTGGAAGTCCAAGCCCCACGCCCACAAAACCTCCTTTACCCCCTCTTTCCAACCCTTTCGAGGACGACCCCTACCCCTCCTTCCTTCCTCTATAGATTTATATGCTTTCCATGTCATTCTACTTTGATCCATTCTCTCTAAATGACCAAACCACCTCAACAACCCCTCTTCTGCCCTCTGACTAATGCTTTTATTAACTCCACACCTTCTCCTAATTTCCACACTCTGAATTTTCTGCATAATATTTACACCACACATTGCCCTTAGACAGGACATCTCCACTGCCTCCAACCATCTCCTCGCTGCTGCATTTATCACCCAAGCTTCACATCCATATAAGAGTGTTGGTACTACTATACCTTCATACATTCCCTTCTTTGCCTCCATAGATAACGTTTTTTGACTCCACATATACCTCAACGCACCACTCACCTTTTTTCCCTCATCAATTCTATGATTAACCTCATCCTTCATAAATCCATCCGCCGACACGTCAACTCCCAAGTATCTGAAAACATTCACTTCTTCCATACTCCTCCTCCCCAATTTGATATCCAATTTTTCTTTATCTAAATCATTTGATACCCTCATCACCTTACTCTTTTCTATGTTCACTTTCAACTTTCTACCTTTACACACATTCTCAAACTCATCTACTAACCTTTGCAATTTTTCTTTAGAATCTCCCATAAGCACAGTATCATCAGCAAAAAGTAACTGTGTCAATTCCCATTTTGAATTTGATTCCCCATAATTTAATCCCACCCCTCTCCCGAACACCCTAGCATTTACTTCTTTTACAACCCCATCTATAAATATATTAAACAACCATGGTGACATTACACATCCCTGTCTAAGACCTACTTTTACCGGGAAGTATTCTCCCTCTCTTCTACACACCCTAACCTGAGCCTCACTATCCTCATAAAAACTCTTTACAGCATTTAGTAACTTACCACCTATTCCATATACTTGCAACATCTGCCACATTGCTCCTCTATCCACTCTATCATATGCCTTTTCTAAATCCATAAATGCAATAAAAACTTCCCTACCTTTATCTAAATACTGTTCACATATATGCTTCAATGTAAACACTTGATCTACACATCCCCTACCCACTCTGAAGTCTCCCTGCTCATCTGCAATCCTACATTCTGTCTTACCTCTAATGCTTTCAATTATAACCCTACCATATACTTTTCCTGGTATACTCAGTAAACTTATTCCTCTATAATTTTTACAATCTCTTTTGTCCCCTTTCCCTTTATATAAAGGGACTATACATGGTCTCTGCCAATCCCTAGGTACCTTCCCCTCTTTCATACATTTATTAAACAAAAGTACCAACCACTCCAACACTATATCCCCCCCCTGCTTTTAACATTTCTGTCATGATCCCATCAGTTCCAGCTGCTTTACCCCCTTTCATTCTACGTAATGCCTCACGTACCTCCACCACACTTACATTCTGCTCTTCTTCACTCCTAAAAGATGGTATACCTCCCTGGCCAGTGCATGAAATTACCGCCTCCCTTTCTTCCTCAACATTTAAAAGTTCCTCAAAATATTCTCGCCATCTACCTAATACCTCCCTCTCCCCATCTACTAACTCACCTACTCTGTTTTTAACTGACAAATCCATACTTTCCCTAGACTTTCTTAACTTGTTTAACTCACTCCAAATTTTTTTCTTATTTTCATTAAAATTTCTTGACAGTGCCTCTCCCACTCTTTCATCTGCTCTCCTTTTGCACTCTCTCACCACTCTCTTCACCTTTCTTTTACTCTCCATATACTCTGCTCTTCTTATAACAATTCTGCTTTGTAAAAACCTCTCGTAAGCTACCTTTTTCTCTTTTATCACACCCTTTACTTCATCATTCCACCAATCACTCCTCTTTCCTCCTGCCCCCACCCTCCTATAACCACAAACTTCTGCCCCACATTCTAATACTGCATTTTTAAAACTATTCCAACCCTCTTCAACCCCCCCACTACTCATCTTTGCACTAGCCCACCTTTCTGCCAATAGTCGCTTATATCTCGCCCGAACTTCCTCCTCCCTTAGTTTATACACTTTCACCTCCCTCTTACTTGTTGTTGCCACCTTCCTCTTTTCCCATCTACCTCTTACTCTAACTGTAGCTACAACTAAATAATGATCCGATATATCAGTTGCCCCTCTATAAACATGTACATCCTGGAGCCTACCCATCAACCTTTTATCCACCAATACATAATCTAACAAACTACTTTCATTACGTGCTACATCATACCTTGTATATTTATTTATCCTCTTTTTCATAAAATATGTATTACTTATTACCAAATTTCTTTCTACACATAGCTCAATTAAAGGCTCCCCATTTACATTTACCCCTGGCACCCCAAATTTACCTACTACTCCCTCCATAACATTTTTACCCACTTTAGCATTGAAATCCCCAACCACCATTACTCTCACACTTGATTCAAAACTCCCCACGCATTCACTCAACATTTCCCAGAATCTCTCTCTCTCTCCTCTACACTTCTCTCTTCTCCAGGTGCATACACGCTTACTATAACCCACTTTTCACATCCAATCTTTATTTTACTCCACATAATCCTTGAATTTTTACATTTGTAGTCCCTCTTTTCCTGCCATAGCTTATCCTTCAACATTATTGCTACTCCTTCTTTAGCTCTAACTCTATTTGAAACCCCTGACCTAATCCCATTTATTCCTCTCCATTGAAACTCTCCCACCCCCTTCAGCTTTGTTTCACTTAAAGCCAGGACATCCAGTTTCTTCTCATTCATAACATCCACAATCATCTCTTTCTTATCATTTGCACAACATCCATGCACATTCAGACTTCCCACTTCATACATGTATAATATATGCAATAACTTTAAAACACTAGAAATTTTGGAAAGTTTCCAGACATAATAGAGAGATGTGCTCATGGAGAATGTAAACAAATCAGATGGGGTGCACTGTATTAGAAAGACCGCTCACCACACAGAAGGTTTTGGTCATACGTAATTTGAAATCACCATATTAGTGGAACGCTGTAAGGCAAAACACACACATATTACATATGCAATATTGCAAAGATGCAACATGACTGATACAATATTGCATCCATGTAATAAATGCTGGCAAATCTCATTTCAAAATATTTTATTTATAATCTTCATCACTCAGTCTTCAAGGAATGGGAGAAGAAAAAAGAATTACTTGATGCTGATGAAAGCCCTTGATCCAAAAATTTGGAGCTACCCTCTATTTCCTTGGATCAAAGATGATTACCTCCTATTTCCTAGGCATTCTATGACCCCTACAGCTGTATGACCTATTTGAGTTTAGAGTATATTTTTTAAATAGTAAGACTTCTTTAGTTTAAGCACTTTGAATGACAAGGGGAAAATGTTAAACCTATAGGATATATTACATCCATGAATATACTTTAATCATCTTTAATATACAATATCAGTTTTCTCTAATGGCCAGCTTTAAACTGCTATTATACAAAATTTCTTTACTTCTCCTTACTACAAAATTAATTCCCTTTTGATCCAGAGAATCAGAGAAAATTCAGCTCTGTTGGTGCTGTGACATGCCTCAAGATATTCATTACATGAGGGTGGTACTTGGCCCCAGAGAGTAACTAGACCACAGCTGTGATAACACTGACTCAGGTGCCGAGTCAGTGTTATCATGCATCATGTTTGATGCAAGGAAGAGGTCAGGACCAATTCCTTGGATCAAAACCTCCCCAATGATAACATGGAACCCCTGTTGGGGAGCGTGGGAGGTACTTTTGTTAAACAATGTCCATCTTTTGGGAGAAGTACAAAATAATTACAAAATAGTAACAAAAGGAGTTTATCTAATAACTTCTTCAAATTTCCAGAAATCGTTTTTAATTAATTAATATTTAGATATAGTCTAATAATATGGTTGATGAAAATAAAGACAAAATGCTAACTGTGCATAACATAATTACCAGACAATTTTAACAATACATAACAAGAAAATTAGACTTCACTATTGTAATGCAACTTAATAATAATGCACAGGTCATTACTAAGACATTTTTGCCTTTGTAAGCGATTTTCATGTGTAGTTAATGATCACATTTCATTCATGTTTGCAAGGCGACGAATAGATGGACAGGAAGTCATCTCCAATGGTATCTTGCCAGCTTTGTTCATAATTTGTGTGCTGGCACCATGTTCAAGGAGGAGCCGCACTGCATCAAGACGCTCCTCCTCACATGCAAGATGTCTGCCAAGAAATTAAATTTATCATAAATTAGCATTATCATTATTTACAAAAAAAAAGAAGCAAGAAAGCATCTTTGAAGAAAACCAGAGATGGTGCAATATACTCTGCAAGGAATAATTACCTTTAAAGTATTTTTATTAAGCAAACTGTGGTACATACTGTACTTCAACAAAAAGGTGGAAATTATTATACATATGGAAGCACTCCAGTCAAGGGAGGTGGTGGAACTATCCTCCCCTTCCTCAGATCAAACAATTATTTCCCATTCCACAGGAAATTAGGTTAGAATTTCTTCATAATTGTACCAAGGAAGCATTAAGCTTTTCAAGGAAGGGCAGGACAGGGGGGGGGGCCTTGATGCTGGCAAAATGCTCTTGATCCAAGTAAGTGAAGTTACCCTTCTCTTCCTTGGTTAAAATCTGCTTTCCTCTCATTTCCCAGGTGATGTGTGACCCCTGCAGGTTTAGTTCTTTCCCATAATATACTGCAATGATAATAAATATGAAAAGGCTAATAGTAATAATATCTGTAATAGTATTTTCTTTATGGAGAAGAGTTAAATCCACAGGGCTGTACAGCACCTGAGGTGTGAGAAATGGGACGTAATCTGATTTGATCCATGGAAGTGGAGGGTAGTTCCAATTACCTAGAACAAGAATCTTTCACTGCCATCACCGACTTGTTGAAAAAGAAAAAAAAAAAAAAAAAAAAAAAAAAAAAAAAAAAAAAAAAAAAAAAAAAAAAAAAAAAAAAAATAATAGTGTGTGTGTGGGGCAGCTGTGGAATAATAGGTCTTTTAATTAATAAAGTACTAGGTACAAATATTTTTCAGTGTTAGAAATGTATGTTACACATATGGTGACTTGCTGGTAGTGAGTGGCTAAATTACCCACTTGCACGAGGAAAAATATTTCATAGTACATATGTATATTATTATTAATACAGTGGAACCTCAGTTTTTGACGACTTTTTCCATCAAAATTTTGTCCCAGTTTTCATACATCACCTTAGTTTTCACAGAGTTGACAATGGTCTGTACCAAACGCATCCACCTGCCTGTCCATGTCACTCGGCCACTTAAGTGCCAAGTGACTCAGTCTGCCTTTGTTTAACGTTGAGTGAGCCTCACCTCGCGAGTTCAGCCGAAACATTTTGCAATAATTCATTGTTTTTTATGCTTGTTTATTGAGTGTGACTGCTAAATAAACCACCATGGGGCCAAAGAAAGTTCAGTGCCAGATCTTATGCCTGTTGTGGAATCTACTGTATCTTTGGGGAAGTCCATGGGGTTGGATGTGAGTGACCAGGATGTGGAAGAGTTGGTGGACGACCACAGGGAAGAGCTAACCACTGAAGAGCCACAACACCTTCAACTGGAACAGCAACAGATCACAGCTGAGGAAATTGCTTCAGAAGAGGAGGAAGAGAGAGGGAAGAATGTGCCTTCTTCAGTGATGAAGGACGTGTGTGCAAAGTGGAGTGAGTTGCAAAGTTTTGTGGAGAAATATCACCCTAACAAAGCTGTTGCAAGCTGTGTCTGCAACATGTTCCATGAAAATACCTTGTCCCATTTTAGGCAAATCTTAGAGATGCCCAAAACAGACCTCTCTGGACAGATTTTTTGTGCAACAGGGGTACAGTGACTCTCAAGCTGGTCCTAGTGCCACTAAAAGACAAAGAAGGGGAGTAACCCCGGATAAGGCCTTGATACCTGAAGTCCTTATGGAAGGGGATTCCCCTTCGAAACAATAACCTCTCCTCCCTCTCCCCTCCTCGCCGTCTTCCATACGCCAACAAGTCTTCAATAAAAGTAAAAGTGATGTTAAATGTTCATTTATCCATTTCCTTAGTCATTTAGATTTATTTCTCATTGTTTTCTATATGTAAAACTATAGTTATTCTCTAAAAAATGTATTTTTTGTTAATTTTTTGGGTGTCTGAAATCAATTAATTGGATTTACATTATTTCTTATGGGAAATATTGCTTCAGTTTTTGTACAATTCGGTTTTTGTCAGACTTTCTGGAAGGAATTAATCATGAAAACCGAGGTTCCACTGTAGCAGTATTCATGGAACATGCTAAGCGTAATTTATTAAAATTTTTATGAAAGTGCTCAAATTTTTATTCACCATATAGTTGGCTAAAATGTTTGAAAAATATTTATATCAAGGTATGCCAACATATGGCTGACAGTTTTTAATTAAGCATGATTACTTTTCACATTTTCTTTTAACTCTTTCACTGTCCAGATCCCTGATCTGAAACTTGTCCAAGAATTTTCATTGTTTTTTTTATTTTTTTCTTATTAAATGGTATAGAATCTTTTTCTGAAGGTACTAAAACAAAAAGTACGAAATTTGATCAAAAATTTACAAAATTACGCTCTGGTGAATTTTGTCGTCAGAGATATTTATGCAGCGGTGATTTTGCCCACTTTGAGTCCATTTTAGGCCAATTACACTGTTCCAGTTAACTAAATTCTTAGCTATTTTGCTAATATTTCTTCCATTTTATGAACGGAGCACAAGAAATCACCCAATCAACTATTTCAACTACCCAATAAAGTGATCAGAAATTGGTAATTTGGCCAGATGCACACAAAGAATTTTTATTCACACAAAAAAAATAGAAGATTTACTGTTATGCAATATTGTAATAATTGTATAAATAATATCAGTGTATTTGTGAATGTATATTAGACCCAACAGTCGATGTGTATTGGATGTATGATGTAATTTATTTATTCTTGAATATCGGCAATATCAAACATTTCTGCTACTTTGAGCTCAATTTCAAGCTATATTTAGTCCTAAAAACCAATCAAAATAATTTCTATTTCTGTAATATATCTTCCATTCTATCAAATGAGACCAAAAAGCTGAGAATACAACCATAAAAACAATATGAAAATACACTACAAAGTTGCTGTTTTAAACCAAAAACATGGAGGCAGTTTTTTCTCATTATGCACTGCATGTAGCAGGATTTTTTTTTATCTGGTGCACACTTACTGCATCTACCCATTCTCTCACAACTAGGCCCAAATTTACCACTCACAGCTTATCCAAGCGAGATGAGCTCATTACGAAGTACAGTGGTACCTCGAGTTACGAACTTAATTCGTTCCAGAAGGCTGTTCGAATCCTGATACTGAACGAATTTGTTCCCATATGGAATAATGTAAATTAGATTAGTCTGAGACCCCCCAAAATATACTTACATAACTGTTCGAGTTGGAAGCTGTTCAAAACTCGAGGTACCACTGTACTATGGCACAGCCAGTAAACTCAAAGGTGTAATGCTACGGCACAGTCAACAAAAGGGGTTAACCTGAAAAAAGTTTCACTCGTACATTTTGCAGGGAACTAGAAACAAGAGGTATAAGCCTTACAGAGGTGTGTTTCCCTCAGAGTCTTGCAGGTTGAGGGAACATCTGTTGCACTGCACCAGTGATGTTAGTGCAGGCATGTTGCCTTTCGATGCTGCACGATGAAGAGGCGTTGCTTTCAGTTCATCTTGTATGTTCACATTGGCGCAGTTGTCCATCAAGATGCACACAATCTGTTTAACATATAAAAATAGGAAAGGAAGTAATTGCTGGTAATTCTAGTTTATTTTTAAACAAATATTGTTTCCCATCAAGGTAGGATGACCCAAAGAAAGAAACATTCCACATTACTCATTCCCTAGCTATACTTCCGGTTCAAGGACATCACAATAATCAGCTTATTGTAATTAAACAGCATTCACCAGACACAAGAGTAGAGCACATTAACTCAACCATATTACAGCTACCACAGGAAAATACAGTGGAACCTCAAATATAGAACTGCTCCCAACTCAACCAATTATGTAAGTGTATTTTTGTAAGTGCTTTTATAAGTGGATTTTTGAGGGTCTGAAATGAACTAATCTAATTTACATTATTCCTGATGGGAATAAATTCGTCCGGTAAAGGAACTCGAACATCCTTCTGGACCGAAGAAAGTTCGATATTTGAGGTTCCACTGTAAATGAAAGTTCAAGACTCTCCCTTCTCTTGTTGATGCTACCAGTCCTTGGAGACTCATTAGTGTCACCTGATGACCGGTTCCATTGATCTCGCCTCCACAGCAGTTTCATTATACTATACAATACAAGCCCAATTATCCAAATTTGTTGAGAGTAACTAATATCCAAATACATATAGTAATCCAGCTTTTTTTTTATAACTTAGCTAATGTTTACTATTTTTAAAAAAGTTGGTTCATAAAAGCATTGTTATGGGCTCCCACGATACACCAAAATTTTCATACCAGGTTAGCCATTCAAGGGAGAGGAGGAGGAAGAAATGCTAAGCCCTCTAGTGTTCTTGTTGCACATTCAGGCTAAACATATAGGCCAACCTTTGAAAAATTTTGGAGGCTTATCACAGTGGAGGAACTGTGTGATATTGACTTACATCAGTAAAGGAATCAGACCAATCAGTGGCATACCTCTGTCTCAGGCTTGGTGGGGTGACCACACATGTGCCAGTATACAAAACTTGATGCAGAGCATTTCACAGCTAAATTATTCACACATTCAGGCCTACCATGTCTACTTACCATACCACGGGCAGGATTTGAACCCGCGGTCAGAGAGTCTCAAAACTCCAGACCGTCGCGTTAGCCACTGGACCACTGGAGACTCTCTGACCGCGGGTTCAAATCCCGCCCGTGGTATGGTTTGTTTGCAATCGTATCATTACGATTTCATGAGTCATGTCTACTTACATTGTACTACTCTCTAATCTATCTTTACCCCACCTATGGCATCTGTGCCTGGGGATCTGTTCATTTTTCTTAGATATGGCACACCTTTGTAGTGTGGTATAGCCACACCAGACATTTCTCTGCAGTGTTTGTGCTCTCCATTCATATTTGCACATCTTTTTATGGATTTAACATCTTCACTCATATTAGTCTCAGCAATTAATTCCCTACATGATTTGAATGTGCCTTTAGGCAAAATGAATTCTTACATTATTATTATTACACTCAAAAAAAAAATGGTATTAAACCCATATAAGTCAGTTCCACTGAATTATCAGCAGCACCAACAATTATAAATGCATCTATACCATCTTTTTTGTTTTATCAATTAAAAAAGTCACAACCTTTTGATGGTTCTTGGATGCAGCATACTGGAGGGCAGAGTGACCACCACTGTTCCGAGTATTGATATTTGCACCTCGACCAATTAGTAGCCTCACCACTTCCTCTCTCCCAGCTGAGGCCGCAATCATTAATGGTGACCAGCCACTCTGAAAACAAAAGCATTTTATTAATACAGCAATACATTTAAAAACATTAAAAATAAATACAGCAAGCTGATAAAGCATGTGTTAAAAAAAATACAGTATGATGGTGGGAGAGAGCTGGCATGTTGAAAAAAAGAAATGAAGAATCTATTTCTAGAAAAATATGATGTTTAAGTATGAAAACAGATTTTGGGTTTATGAAGAACTACTTCTCCCCAATTAGCCAGAAAAGAAAACATTCAATGTGGACACTAACAAATTGGTGGTTTCCCATCAAGACGGCGGCGGCGGCAGTGGCGGCAGCGGCGGCAGCAGCAGCAGCGGCAGCAGCAGTAGCAGCAACAGCAGCAGCAGCAGCACTAGTAGTAGTAGTGGCAGAGATGGAAGGATGAAGCAATGGGGAAGAAAGGAGGAGGAGCCAGTCAAATACAAAGAAAGGGACCACTGTAAGGAAGCTAGGTGCCCACAGAGGAAGAGCAAGAACACAGAGGTGGGGGAAGGAAAAATAATGAAATAAATAGATAAAGAAGGAACAGAAACACAAGACAGAAGAAAGAAAGACAACTCAGAAGAGAAAAAAGGAAAGAATAAAGGGAAAGAGGGAGAAGAAAAAGGAGGAATCAGGTTAAGTCACGGGTATTCTGAAGTTTGGAGCATTTTACAATGTAGTGGGAGAGCTCTTTTCTGTCACGTCAGAGATCACAGCCATCCTATAGACTGGTCTTCTGCTAAAACTGTCTTCCCTTACTTCCAACTTTAACAGTCGCCGTCTTGTTGAATCCTCCCTAATACACAACTTTCCTTGTATGAGTGTTAGTCGTGGCTTCGTCTCTGTAGATGCCTTCCTCTCCCACTACATTGTAAAATGCTCCAAACCTCAGAACACCAGTGACTTAACCTGATTCCTCCTTTTTCTTCTTCTCCCTCTTCCCCTTTCCTCTTTCCTTTTTTCTCTTCTGGGTTGTCTTTCTTTCTTCTGTCTTGTGTTTCTGTTCCTTGTTTATTTATTTGTTTCATTATTTTTCCCTCCCCCACCTCTGTGGGCACCTAGCTTCCTTGTAGTGCTCCCTTTCTTTGTATTTGACTGGCGCCTCCTCCTTTCTTCCCCATTGCTTCTTCCTTCCATCTCCGCCACTACTACTACTACTAATACTACTACTACTAGCCTATATATACCTGTCCTGCTCTACTTCTCGTTAGTGTGACTTTGTAAATGGTCCAAGTCGGACCAAAACGTCGTCGTAGGCTCCTCTCTTCTATGTGTGGGTTATTTGTGTATATTGGACAATGTTTCACAGGAGTGTGAGCTTCATCATGTGGTAGGATCTCTAGAGAGCTGGATGATAGTAAGGATGCCAGGATGATGGAATGAGGAAACATGCAAGTTTGGTTGTCAGGGAAGGTATGTACAAGGAATCAGCAAAAATACCTTTGTCTCGCCCCCCACCTACAACAAGGGGAGATAATAAACACAATAACAGTTCATGGGAACATAGAGATATAAACAAGTAACCATCTGCAGGCCCAGGAGCAGCTACATCAACAAAATACAAGGCTCCTCAAATGTATCAGTAGGCCAAGTGCCACCTCAGTCATCCTTCACTGGCCAAATTTGCAATTAATGGGAGCCTGTGAACCTCAAAGAGTACAGCAAATCAGAAAAACTTCAACTGATGGCATGAGTGAATTAAAAAAAAAAAATAGTGATCCAGAATCTGGTCCACTAGCTCCAAGGGCAAGTTCAACTTTTGAGTGAAAAGAGGCAAGGGGTAGACAGGGCTCCATGCCCAACAAACAGATAAGAGCAATGCTGAAGTGAGTCTCCATGTGGGAAACTGCAGCCAGTGGTCCAGAGCATCACATCACATAGCATAGCATATTAAGCATTGTATAACCTATACATTTTAAGCTTTTTTTTTTTTTTCACTGTAATAATGATCATATATCATCATACCGTTCTGCCCACCAAAACAAATAGGTTTGCCCTCAGAGTGGACATAATACTGTCAAGTCCCACTCTATCTATCACCATCACACCCTCCACCTGTTGTAGTGAAGTTTTGTATAGTACATAAGTTCTAGCTGTCTCCCTCTTTGGGACATTCTAATATTCACACATGATTGTATCATTGTCTAATAAATGGCCACCTTGTTAAATGCCTTTTGTTTTACCTAAATGTTGGCCATTTGCTTGGTATTAACTTACATGGTAAGTTTGCCTGGTATTAACTTGCATGGTAAATTTGCCTGGTATTAGCTTACATAGACCACGCTGCTGAATATTGGTGTGGTAAATGATATCCAAAATAGAGATTACTAGATTACTGATCAAGGACTTAGAGTACCTAAATAAGATGATTAATAATAAAACATAATTACGTACTTAACTAATATATCACCATTAAGCTAGGAGTGCTGAGTAGATATGTATAGAAATGCAAAGCCAAAAAAAGCATATGGATAAACAGGAATAAAATATTATAACAGTACCAATATAATATAAGTACAGTGGACCCCCGCATAACGATGGCATCGCATAGCGATTTTTCCGCATAACGATTACTTTTATCGCAAAATTTTTGCCCCGCATACCGATTAAAAACCCGCATACCGATTTTCGTCCGAGACGCGTCCAATGTGCCCTCACATGTGCCGGCCGTCCCATTGTTTACCAGCCAGCCTCCGCGGTAACATCCAAGCATACACTCGGAATATTTCGTATTATTACAGTGTTTTCGGTGGTGTTTCTGGAAAATAAGTGACCATGGGCCCCAAGAAAGCTTCTAGTGCCAACCCTGTGGTAAAAAGGGTGAGAATTAGTATGGAAATTAAGAAAGATTTTGAAGGGTTTGGGGCTAACCCTGAGAAGCCTATGCCAGTTGTGGAATCCATTGTGCCTACTTCAAAGATTAAGGAAATGTGTGCAGAGTGGTTTGAACTGCAAACCTTTATAGATGAAAATCACCCTGACACAGCTGTTGCAAGCCGTGCTTGTGACTATTTCAATGACAATGTTATGGCCCATTTTAGGAAAGTCTTGAAGAAACGGGAGGTACAGAGCTCTATGGACAGATTTGTTGTGCGACAGAGGTCCAGTGACTCTGAAGCTGGTCCTAGTGGCATTAAAAGAAGAAGGGAAGTAACCCCAGAAAAGGACTTGCTACCTCAAGTCCTAATGGAAGGGGATTCCCCTTCTAAACAGTAAGAAGATAATGCTCTCCCCTCCTCCCATCCCATCAATCATCACCAGATCTTCAATAAAAGTAAGTGTCATGTAATTGTGCATGCCTTTTTCAGTTTGTGTGTATTAAAATTAACATTTCATGTGGTAAAATAAATTTTTTTTCATACTTTTGGGCGTCTTGCACGGATTAATTTTATTTCCATTATTTCTTATGGGGAAAATTAATTCGCATAACGATTATTTCGCATAACGATGAGCCCTCTTGCACGGATTAAAATCGTTAACCGGGGGTCCACTGTATACAGAGGAAAATACAGTGGAACCTCAAAAATCGAACTGCTCCCAACTCAACCAATTATGTAAGTGTGTTTTTGTAAGTGCTTTTATAAGTGTATTTTTGAGGGTCTGAAATGGACTAATCTAATTTACATTATTCCTGATGGGAATAAATTCGTTCAGTAGCGACACTTGAACAGCCTTCTGGACCGAAGAAAGTTCTATATTTGAGGTTCCACTGTAAATTAAAGAAAACACATTTATAAAAATAAAAGGGGAGTTTTTCCACAGTGGTATTACAAGAGTAATGCTGTGTAGAGATCCCCCTGAGTAAACACATTCTGAGTTCAGTTACAACCCTGTTTGATACTACATACATATTCATGCAATGATTCACAAGAGAGATATTTTTATTCTATGTTACAGCAAACAAACCATAACAATTCAAAGGTGTTTTTTAATTTGTTTATCCAGCCATCTAGGTGATTTAATACTGTTTCTAATAATACACCAGATACCACTGCTAACTGCACGAGTTGAATCAAATGTACCAGAATTCTGTGAATCACATTATGTTGCTTGCTGTTACATTCTTGTCCATCATTCAGACCAATACCACACAAATGTTAGTAATGTGACAATTTTTATTAAGCTCTATTAACAAAGAAGCATGAATTAATTACTTATGCAGTTTCAAAATTACATGCTGGCTGATAACAGGAAAAGAGAAGATATGATAACAACATATAAGAATAGAAAAAAGGATAAGAAAGAAATGGTCAAATTTTTTGGTATGTACTATAACTTCAACAGGGTAACAAGAAGCCACAGATTTAAATTAAGAAAAAAAAATGGAAACTTTTCAATACAAATACTGGTGGAAGAATGAAATACAGTAACACCTCAGTACTCGAACAGCACCCTACTTGAATAATTCAGTATTTGAACACTGTGGTAAAAAAAAATCGCTTGGAAGTCAACCATTTGCTCGGCACTCGACCAAACAAACACAACCTGCCAAAACTTCGCTGTAAACTATTTTGTGTTTCTTCACATTTTTTTTTATATTATTTATACAAATAATATAAAAGTCACCATGGGGCCAAAGAAGATTAGTGATAACGGCCAACCAAAAACAAAATTGGTTAGAAAATTCGTTCGGTACTCGAACAGATTGGTACTCGAACAACCTTCTGGAATAAATTGAGTCTGAGTACAGAGGTGCTACTGTATACTGAAAAAAGTAGGTAGCAAGAGCTACAACTACTGAATTTTTTTTAAATTATATGATGAACAAAATGATAGAGACAGGACACGATGAGCATTAGCTAATGTGACATTTTAATTGTGGCAACATTTCGCTCTCCAGGAGCTTTGTCAAACGTTGACAAAGCTCGTGTCCTTTTACTTTACATATTGTCGATAATTCTACCAACATTATTACAAATTAGAACATCACATGATTAACACATTTTAAAAAATGTAAACATTAATTCCCAATTTAAGAAAACGTCTCACATCATCAGCTTTGTCAACCGGTGCTCCGTGCTCTATGAGAAAACTGGCAAGTTCTTCATGTCCCCCGCAGGCTGCCCAGTGTAGTGGCTGTCTTCCACTCTGAAACAGTTTTACTGGTGCAATGACAGTGTAACAAAGTTCAAAGTAATAAAATACAGTGGACCCCCGCTTAACGGTCACTTCCGAATGCGACCAATTATGTAAGTGTATTTATGTAAGTGCATTTGTACATGTATGTTTGGGGGTCTGAAATGGACTAATCTACTTCACAATATTCCTTATGGGAACAAATTCAGTTAGTACTGGCACCTGAACATACTTCTGGAGTGAAAAAATATCATTAACCGGGGTCCACTGTACAACTATTAATGCATTATGAGGTGAGAAGAAAGCAGGCTTCACAAGCCATCTGAGGTTAAGGGGAGGTAACACACACACACTGTTCTCACCACAAGATTCAGGGATTAAATCCCAGAGGGAAAGACAGCAGATACATATTTGTTATATAAAGCATCTCCTCGCTTAACAACGGAGTTCCGTTCCAAACACCGCGTTAGTAAAGGAATTCACCACTAAGCAAGGAGCAAACCATGATGGTAGTGGGTTTGTGTCAACCATCTTTGATGCTGTTTTAAAGTCACCTTTACACCACTGATAACATTTTCAGTACATTTTTAAATATTTATACAGTAGTGTACCTTATACTGTAATAAACAGAATAGAGGAAATCAGTTCTAATATACATTATTTAAGTATGCATACTGGTCAGAGAGCCTGTCATAAGTCTGAGGCATTGGTAAATGAGTATGTCACTAAGTGAGGAAAGGCTGTATTATTAATTAAAAATTTTCACTAAGAAATCATATAAATGAAGTCGTGAAAAGATATGGTAAGATAAGATTCTGTTTGGATTTTTAACCCAAAGGATTAGCCACTCAGGATAAACCAATAAAGTCAGTGCATCATCAGGGACTGTCTATCTTATTTCTAATGGGGTTCTTTAATCCTGTCCCCCAGGATGCGACCCACAACACTCGATTAAAACCCAGGTACCTACTTGCTTGCTAGGTGAATGGCTGCAGCAGGTGTAAGGAAACACATCCAACATTTACACCTGTGCCAGGGATCAAACCATACACACCCAGTATGTGACCTAAGTGCGCTATCAACTGAGCTACAGGACATCATGCATATGCTACAGTGGCTAACTATAAAATAATATTCATATACAGGTACATACAGTGCTCGTCACGGCATTATGCCGGGTGAGTGCCCCGGCATAATGCTGTGACAAAACTCAAAGGCCTACCATACAGGGCAGTCTTTTTTCGTCAGTGCATTCTGCTGGGTAGCAGCCATTAACATGATGTCATGGCCTGCCGTCACACTTCCAGGTGACTTCTCATTGCTCACATGGCTGCTGTGGTGAGAGGAAGTGTCGCACTGTTGTCTCTCATCTGCACCCATCTTTTGTCTGGTGTTCTTTTTGATTTTGGGGCTATACATGTTTGATCATGGGTAAAAGGAAATCTTTAACACCTGAAACTATAGCTCAAATCATAGGGCTTCACAAAGCTGGGCACCAGACGAAAGAAATATTGGAGAATGTTAGCATGTGTGAGCGCTCAGTGAGGAACTGAGTGCAGCATTTCAAGGCTGGTGGCAGTGTCGAGTTACTGTCTGCCAAACCTCGGCCTGGCCCCTTCAAGAAGACATCTGTTTGTACCTTCACTGTGTTAAAGAAGCAGTCCTTTAATCTTGCCACCCACAACAGCCAACTTACACCTATGAGCATACTTACTTCCTGCTAGGTGAATAAGAGCAGCAGGTATAATGAAACAAGCCCAAAATTCACCTGTGATGGGGATGAATCCTGAACCCAATAAGTCATTTCATCTGACTTTTTTGAGTTATCCTATAATAATAATGATAATATGTAATACAGTAATAATATTCTGTTTCTATAAGTACGTGATACAACTCATACGGCCATAGCCGACATCAATGACAAGCTATACAGAAAGCCCCTGGTTCTGCAGAGCATTTCCTGCAACTTAAGTTAATTTTTGCTCCCAGGATGCGATCCACACTAGTTGATTAACACCCAGGTACCTCGTACCAGGGACTGAACCATGGACTTCAATGTGTGAGCTGAATGCACTAACAACTGAGCTATGGAACACCATAAGTAAGTTACACTATACACATGTATAATAATTGTACTTACGTGTACCTGTGTGAGATGAGAATGTTACCAAACCATACCAGCTGGCCCAGTGGCTACCGCGTCAGTCTGGAGTTTTATAACTCTATGATTGCGAGTTCTATCCCTACCCATCGTACAGTTTGTTTGCAATCGTGTCATTACGATTTTGTGAGTCATGATAACATTACCAAGCAAACCACAAGCACCTGCAGGGGTCATACAATACCTAAGGTACTGGAAGTCAACCAGGTTTGATCCAAGGGGGTAATATTTCCAATTCCTTGGATGAAGAGCCCTTCACTGGCATCAAGACACCTATGAGAGGCTAAATAAGTAAATAAGTTTATTTAGGTACAGATACACATAAGTACATGCAATCATCATACATACTTGGAGGACATTCCTGGGGTCAATGCCACCTCAGCCCAGTCCAAGACCAGGCCTGGTAGTGGATCATGGCCTGATCAACCAGGCTGTTACTGCTGGCCACACATAAACCAACATACAAACCACAGCCTGGCTGGTCAGGCACTGACCAAAGTGACTTATTTCCTTTAGAAAGGGAGATAAACCCAAATATAACTGCCAGACTGGTTTACCAAAGATAAAGACTACTAAACACTGAGATTGTTGAACTTACATCATCTGTAGCTGTGAGGAGACGGTTGTTCGCAAGTACATTTATTTTCACCTCTTCATACTTGCCCTGATAGGCAGCCTGATGTATGGCAAATGTCTTGTTAGTGTCGATCATCATCTCACACTGTCAGGATGACTCACCTCAACCTGTTAATAATATATCTTAATTTACTACAAGTACATGTACCAGGTATACAGACTATAGCTGACATAAATGACATACTACTATATAGAAAGTCCCTTGTTATTTATTTATTTATTTATTTATTTATTTATTTCCAATTTGTGCACACATACAGAGGTACAAAAAAATACAGATAAGAGCAGTATGCCAAAGCCACTTATACTATGCATAGCATTACGGGCTGGCTTAAAATTAACTTAAGATTAACTAAGCAATGATTATTATTATTATTATAATCAAAAAGAAGCGCTAAGCCACAAGGACTATACAGCGCTGCTACTAAGCAATGATGAAATCAGTGATAAAACATTAATGTAAACAGATAACTATAAAGCACAAGTGAGTATTACAAAGACAGGTCATATGGTTGCATTCAGTTAGGTAGTGATTCTGTTAGGTAGTGTATTTAAAAAATAATAAAGTTAGATTGGGTTTTAGGTTTAACATTTATGTGATATAATTGTGAGAAACATTTAAGATATACAATTTATAATGTTCAATTATTCAGTATTTATTTGGTTTTGGGTGAGTAAGTAATCTTTGAGAAGAGACTTGAATTTATAAACAGGTTGTGTTTCTTTTATATTTACAGGTAAAGAATTCCAGATTTTAGGGCCTTTTATGTGCATTGAGTTTTTGCATAGTGTGAGATGGACACGAGGAACATCAAAGAGTGATCTGTGCCTTGTGTTATGGTCATGTGTTCTGTTGAGGTTGGCAAGGAGATGTTTGAGGGGAGGGTTAATATCAGAGTTAAGTGTTCTATGTATGTAATAGGTGCAGTAATAAGTATGGATGTTTTGTATGGTGAGTAGGTTTAGTGTAATGAATATTGGTGGAGTGTGCTGCCTGTAGTGAGAATTTGTTATCATTCTAACTGCAGCCTTTTGTTGGGTAATTAGTGGTCTGAGATGGTTAATTGTTGTTGAGCCCCATGCACAAATTCCATAGGTGAGATAGGGGTAAATAAGAGAGTGATATAGGGCCAGGAGGGCTGACTGTGGAACATAGTACCGTATCTTCGATAGTATGCCTACAGTCTTGGAAATTTTCTTAGAAATTTGATGTATATGTGTATGAAATTTGAGTCTATTATCAAGGTGGATTCCTAAGAATTTTCCCTCTGTTAGTTTTGTGATAGGTGATCCATTTATCATTATGTTAAGAGGGACATCTGTAGCTCTGTTACCAAACTGAATGAAGTAGGTTTTGTCAATGTTTAGTGTGAGTTTGTTAGTCCTCATCCAGGTAGATATTTTCTGTAATTCGGTATTTACAGTATTGGCTAGCGTGACTGGGCTCGGGTGAGAGAAGACGTATGTAGTGTCATCTGCAAATAGTGTGGGTTTGAGTAATTGCGAAGCATTTGGAAGGTCATTTATGTATAGGAGAAAGAGAAGAGGGCCAAGGACACTTCCCTGTGGGACACCAACTGTAATTGGTTGTGCAGAAGAGTTTGCCCCATTTGCGTACACATATTGGCTTCTGTTGCTGAGGTAAGACTTGAGGTAGTTGAGGGAGTGCCCTCTTATACCATAGTGTGACAATTTTACGTGGAGCAAGTCATGGTCAACTGTATCAAAAGCTTTACGTAAGTCAATGAAGATCCCCAGTGGGACTTCTTTTTTCTCTATTGCAGTGTATATATGTTCTAGCATGTGTATAATAGCATCATTAGTATTTTTATTAGGCCTGAATCCAAATTGGCAGGGGTTGAGTATGTTTTGGGAGATAAGGTAGGAGTAGATTCGTTTATGAATTAATTTTTCGAAGATTTTTGAGAGAGGGTGTAAGTTGGATATTGGCCTATAGTTATTCAACTCTGTTTGGTCTCCTCCTTTGTGGATCGGGGTGACCCTTGCTATTTTGAGTACTGTAGGGAAGGTGGAGGATTCAATGGATTTGTTAAAGAGTGTTGCAATGATTGGTGATAGCACTTGTGACACTTTTTTGTATATAAGGGGTGGTAAGGTATTTAAATCTCCTGCCTTGTTTTTTAGTGCGTTGATAATAAGGGAGACTTCGTATGGGTTAGTCGGAGCTAGGAACAGTGTGTTCGGGTAGTTGCCGGTGAGGTAGTCATTTGGTGGGGTATCTGAGCTTGGGATTTTATTGGCAAGGTTTTGTCCTATAGTGGAGAAGAAATCATTGAGTCTGTTTGCTGTTTCTGTTGGTGGGAGTTGGGGTTCATCTGTTTTTGCTAATTTTATTTCGCTATTTCGTGATATCTTTTTTGTTCCCAGAATTTCTGATAGGGTTTTCCAGGTCTTTTTTATATCACCTCTTAAGTTGGATAATCTGTTCTCATAATACAATTTTTTTGCCCTTCTTATCAGGCTGGTTAGGATTGACGAGTAACGTTTTGTTTGGTCTCTGGTTATGTGACCCATTCTGTACTGTTTTTCATATTGGTGTTTTGTATTTATGGATTTGAGAATGCTGGGTGTTAGCCAGGGACTGTTCAGTCTCTTTGCTGTCATCTGTTTAGTTTTTTTAGGGCAGTGCTTGTTATAGAGGTATTGGGTTTTTTTTAGAAAATTATTAATACATTCGTCAATGTCTGTATAGGTTTCTAGCTCAGTGTGCCAATCAATGTTTGCTATTGCTGTTGTGAAGTTATTAATGGCTGCCTCATTGTGAAGTCTGAAGGTGACTTTAGTAGTGTCTTGGGGTAGTTTACCAAGAGTTGTTATGAGGAAAGTAGGGTAGTGGTCTGTGGTATTATCTGTAATTATGCCTGATTTTAAAGGGGATATGGTGTTGGTCCAGATGTGGTCAAGTAGGGAAACACTAGTCTCTGTAACTCTTGTAGGTTTTGTTACTGTTGGTAGTAACATACAGTTACTCATTGTGTTTATGAATTCAGTAACGTGTGGGTCCTGGTCTTGCAGGAGATTTATATTGAAGTCACCTGAGAGTAGTAAGTGATCTTTGTTCATGCGTGCATCAGTTATCATACTTCCTAGATTTTGACTAAATTGGCTAATGTTTGACTGAACATTTCCCGCAAATTAGGTCAATTTGGTCCCCAGGATGTGACCCACACCAGTCCACTAACACCTAGGATGCGACCCACACCAGTCCACTAACACCTAGGATGCAACCCACACCAGTCCAATAACACCCAGGATGTGACCCATGCCAGTCCACTAACACCCAGGATGTGACCCACACAAGTCCACTAACACCTAGGATGCAACCCACACCAGTCCACTAACACCCAGGATGTGACCCACACCAGTCCACTAACACCCAGAATGTGACCCACGCCAGTCCAATATCACCCAGGATGTGACCCACACCAGTCCACTAACACCCAGCCACCCACACCAGATAACACCCAGGTGACCCACACCAGGCCACTAACACCCAGGAGGTGCTCTACACCAGTCCACTAACACCCAGGATGTGACCCACACCAGTCCACTAACACCCAGGATGTGACCCACACCAGTCCACTAACACCCAGGATGCCACCCACACCAGTCCACTAACACCCAGGATGTGACCCACACCAGTCCACTAACACCCAGGATGTGACCCACACCAGTCCACTAACACCCAGGATGCCACCCACACCAGTCCACTAACACCCAGGATGTGACCCACACCAGTCCACTAACACCCAGGATGTGACCCACACCAGTCCACTAACACCCAGGATGTGACCCACACCAGTCCACTAACACCCAGGATGTGACCCACGCCAGTCCACTAACACCCAGGATGCCACCCACACCAGTCCACTAACACCCAGGATGTGACCCACACCAGTCCACTAACACCCAGGATGTGACCCACACCAGTCCACTAACACCCAGGATGTGACCCACACCAGTCCACTAACACCCAGGATGTGACCCACACCAGTCCACTAACACCCAGGATGTGACCCACACCAGTCCACTAACACCCAGGATGTGACCCACACCAGTCCACTAACACCCAGGATGTGACCCACACCAGTCCACTAACACCCAGGATGTGACCCACACCAGTCCACTAACACCCAGGATGTGACCCACACCAGTCCACTAACACCCAGGATGCCACCCACACCAGTCCACTAACACCCAGGTACCTAACACTGATGAGTGAACAGTGACAGTAGGTATCTTGTGGAAACAAGTCCCTAATGTTTTCCAGCCGTACCAGAGCTATCAATGTTTTATCTACCAAATAATGTGTTAAATTCAACTTTATACATCTCTTAGGCTGTACAAAAATACTTTACAAGTATTATTATTATTATTATTATTATTATTATTATAAAAAAGAAGCGCTAAGCCACAAGGGCTATACAGCGCTGCACTTAACAAGTAACATTATAAGGCACAAAAGAAGCCACTAATATGTAAATATCTTAACCTTCAAGTAGTACCTGCAAAACACCTGTGATAACCTTCTGTCTTGCTTCAGAATACGTGTACTTCTCTGAGAGGTTCCTTGATCACTCATATATAGACTATTCCCTTTGATGTTTTTTTTGTTTGGGTGAGGAGGGAGGGAAGGCTGGCTAAGGGCCACCAAAACTTAAGTCTCATTGTTGTTGGTGGGTTTATAGGGCCACTGACACCTTATGTCGTATCAAGACCTGCTTCATAATAATAATAATGTTACTATTATAATATATTCATAATAATAATAATAATAATGTCTTTATTTCATTATCTTTGTAACTAGTTCAGCTATCATAACTTTGGGGCCCAGTCTTTTTGACTACCGCCCGGTGGCTCGGTCGCCTGGTGGCTAAAGTTCCCGCTTCACACACGGAGGGCCCGGGTTCGATTCCCGGCGGGTGGAAACATTTCGACACGTTTCCTTACACCTGTTGTCCTGTTCACCTAGCAGCAAATAGGTGCCTGGGTGTTAGTCGACTGGTGTGGGTGGCATCCTGGGGGACAAGATTAAGGACCACAATGGAAATAAGTTAGACAGTCCTCGATGACGCACTGACTTTCTTGGGTTATCCTGGGTGGCTAACCCTCCGGGGTTAAAAATCCGAACGAAATCTTATCTTATCTAACCTGTCTGACTTTTTTTGGGTTATCCTAGGTTCTCTACGCATATGCTGCTATGTATGATATTTCTATGTAACTATATTTGTGTATACCTGAATATACTTACTTACTTACTTACCTACAGGATGGGTAACTATTATTATTATTATTATTATTATTATTATTATTATTATTATTATTATTATTATTATTATTATTATTATTATTATTATTATTATTATTATTATTATTATTATTATTATTATGGTGTCTATAATAAACATATTAAGCTAACTTTATTTCTACAAGTACATGTACAAGGTATTCAGACCATAGCTGGCATGAATGACATACTACTATATAGAAACCGTGATCTGGCTGGCAAAACTCTCTATTCACACACAGAGGGCCCGGGTTCGATTCCCGGCGGGGTAGGAACATTTCAACGCGTTTCCTTACACCTCTTGTCCTGTTCACCTAGCAGCAAATAGGTATCTGGGTGTTAGTCGACTGGTGTGGGTGGCATCTTGGTGGACAAGATTGAGGACTCCAATGGAAATATGACAGTCCTCGATGACGCCTGCCTTTCTTGGGTTATCCTGGATAGCTAACCCTGCGGGGTTAAAAATCCGAACGAAATCTTATCTTGTATTATCACATGTATAGATTACCTGGAGTTTACCTGGAGAGAGTTCCGGGGGTCAACGCCCCCGCGGCCCGGTCTGAGACCAGGCCTCCTGGTGGATCAGAGCCTGATCAACCAGGCTGTTGCTGCTGGCTGCACGCAAACCAACATACGAGCCACAGCCCGGCTGATCCGGAACTGACTTTAGGTGCTTGTCCAGTGCCAGCTTGAAGACTGCCAGGGGTCTGTTGGTAATCCCCCTTATGTGTGCTGGGAGGCAGTTGAACAGTCTCGGGCCCCTGACACTTATTGTATGGTCTCTTAACGTGCTAGTGACACCCCTGCTTTTCATTGGGGGGATGGTGCATCGTCTGCCAAGTCTTTTGCTTTCGTAGTGAGTGATTTTCGTGTGCAAGTTCGGTACTAGTCCCTCTAGGATTTTCCAGGTGTATATAATCATGTATCTCTCCCTCCTGCGTTCCAGGGAATACAGGTTTAGAAACCTCAAGCGCTCCCAGTAATTGAGGTGTTTTATCTCCGTTATGCGCGCCGTGAAAGTTCTCTGTACATTTTCTAGGTCGGCAATTTCACCTGCCTTGAAAGGTGCTGTTAGTGTGCAGCAATATTCCAGCCTAGATAGAACAAGTGACCTGAAGAGTGTCATCATGGGCTTGGCCTCCCTAGTTTTGAAGGTTCTCATTATCCATCCTGTCATTTTTCTAGCAGATGCGATTGATACAATGTTATGGTCCTTGAAGGTGAGATCCTCCGACATAATCACTCCCAGGTCTTTGACGTTGGTGTTTCGCTCTATTTTGTGGCCAGAATTTGTTTTGTACTCTGATGAAGATTTAATTTCCTCATGTTTACCATATCTGAGTAATTGAAATTTCTCATCGTTGAACTTCATATTGTTTTCTGCAGCCCACTGAAAGATTTGGTTGATGTCCGCCTGGAGCCTTGCAGTGTCTGCAATGGAAGACACTGTCATGCAGATTCGGGTGTCATCTGCAAAGGAAGACACGGTGCTGTGGCTGACATCCTTGTCTATGTCGGATATGAGGATGAGGAACAAGATGGGAGCTAGTACTGTGCCTTGTGGAACAGAGCTTTTCACCGTAGCTGCCTCGGACTTTACTCTGTTGACGACTACTCTCTGTGTTCTGTTAGTGAGGAAATTATAGATCCATCGACCGACTTTTCCTGTTATTCCTTTAGCGCGCATTTTGTGCGCTATTACGCCATGGTCACACTTGTCGAAGGCTTTTGCAAAGTCTGTATATATTACATCTGCATTCTTTTTGTCTTCTAGTGCATTTAGGACCTTGTCGTAGTGATCCAGTAGTTGAGACAGACAGGAGCGACCTGTTCTAAACCCATGTTGCCCTGGGTTGTGTAACTGATGGGTTTCTAGATGGGTGGTGATCTTGCTTCTTAGGACCCTTTCAAAGATTTTTATGATATGGGATGTTAGTGCTATTGGTCTGTAGTTCTTTGCTGTTGCTTTACTGCCCCCTTTGTGGAGTGGGGCTATGTCTGTTGTTTTTAGTAACTGAGGGACGACCCCCGTGTCCATGCTCCCTCTCCATAGGATGGAAAAGGCTCGTGATAGGGGCTTCTTGCAGTTCTTGATGAACACAGAGTTCCATGAGTTTGGCCCTGTGGCAGAGTGCATGGGCATGTCATTTATCGCCTGTTCGAAGTCATTTGGCGTCAGGATAACATCGGATAGGCTTGTGTTAATCAAATTTTGTGGCTCTCTCATAAAAAATTCATTTTGATCTTCGACTCTCAGTCTGGTTAGCGGCTTGCTAAAAACTGAGTCATATTGGGACTTGAGTAGCTCACTCATTTCCTTGCTGTCATCTGTGTAGGACCCATCTTGTTTAAGTAGGGGCCCAATACTGGGCGTTGTTCTCGATTTTGATTTGGCATAGGAGAAGAAATACTTTGGGTTTCTTTCGATTTCATTTATAGCTTTTAGTTCTTCCCGCGATTCCTGACTCCTAAAGGATTCTTTTAGCTTAAGTTCGATGCTTGCTATTTCTCTGACCAGTGTCTCCCTGCGCATTTCAGATATATTGACCTCTTTTAGCCGCTCTGTTATTCTTTTCCGTCGCCTGTAAAGGGAGCGCCTGTCTCTTTCTATTTTACATCTACTCCTCCTTTTTCTTAGAGGAATAAGCCTTGTGCATACATCGAGTGCCACCGAGTTAATCTGTTCTAGGCATAAGTTTGGGTCTGTGTTGCTTAGTATATCTTCCCAGCTTATATCGGTTAGGACTTGGTTTACTTGGTCCCACTTTATGTTTTTGTTATTGAAGTTGAATTTGGTGAATGCTCCCTCGTGACTAGTCTCATTTTGTCGGTCTGGGGCTCCTCGCATACATGTCTGAACCTCAATTATGTTGTGATCTGAGTATATTGTTTTTGATATGGTGACATTTCTTATCAGATCATCATTGTTAGTGAATATGAGGTCTAGTGTATTCTCCAGTCTAGTAGGCTCTATTATTTGCTGGTTTAAATTGAATTTTGTGCAGAGATTTAAAAGCTCGTGTGAGTGTGAGTTTTCATCAGAGCTGCCTCCTGGTGTTATTACTGCAACAATATTATTTGCTATATTCCTCCATTTTAGGTGCCTTAAGTTGAAATCCCCCAGGAGCAAGATGTTGGGTGCAGGAGCTGGAAGATTTTCCAGACAGTGGTCAATTTTTAACAGCTGTTCCTGGAATTGCTGGGATGTTGCATCCGGAGGCTTGTAGACTACCACAATGACTAGGTTTTGGTTCTCGACCTTTACTGCTAAAACTTCCACTACGTCATTTGAGGCATTAAGCAGTTCTGTGCAAACAAGTGACTCTGCAATGTACAGGCCAACCCCCCCCTTTTGCCTGTTCACTCTGTCACATCTGTATAGGTTGTAACCTGGGATCCATATTTCATTGTCCAAGTGATCCTTTATGTGGGTCTCAGTGAAAGCCGCGAACATTGCCTTTGCCTCTGCAAGCAGTCCACGGATGAAAGGTATTTTGTTGTTTGTTGCTGGCTTTAGACCCTGTATATTTGCAAAGAAGAATGTTATCGGACTGGTGGTATTGTTGGTACTGGGGGGGGATTTTTTTTCCGGCATTAGTATCTGTATCTGTTGGTTTGGAGTGGAGGCCATCGACTGTGGTTCCACTCCAGGAATGACTGGATTTGGTGTACGATTTCTGCCATTTCCTGCCAGTTTTTTTTCCTTCCTGGCACTAAAAAACCTCTCCCTCTTGAGTGGCTGTGGCTACCCAGGTTTTCCCATGGCCTGGATGTTTTGTATCTTTTTGTCCCCTTTAGATGGTATGCCTGGCAATTTAAGTTATAGCACAGTCTTTCCTGTACTGAAGAGGTACACATTTCAGGGTGAAAAAGCTTACAGGAAGGGAGTTTGCATTTTCCTGTTGTCATATGGGCATGGCATTTTCTAGGGTGGTCATAGTTGCACGTCCCATCTGTTTTTCCAGATTTCCCATGCCAGCAGATACCAAGTGCATAGTATGTGCACAGGCTTGGTTTCCGCTTGCCTTGGGTTTCTGTGACTGTATTCCCTGTTGGTGCATGTTTCCCTGTCTTACTTCTATCCTCCCTAGCACCAACAATGGAGCTCCCACCAGTTGTTTTTGGTAATTTATCCTCACTATTGCTATTGGAGTCCTCTTGTTTGCTATTTCCTGCGGTATTTCTAGTTTGCAGGCTTGGTTTTATCTTATCTTTGACTACACTTGTTTCCCTACTATGGCTCCTGTCCCCTATGAGGTCATTTATATGTATTCCTTCCTGCGTATAATTCCCGACTACCTGGACAAAATCTCCAGCTTCACCATTACTGTCTCCCAGGACAGTATCTCCAGCTTCACTGAGAGACAACACAATAAGCGTCCTGGGCTCAAGACTGTTCAATTTCCTCCCAGCATACATAAGGAGGATTACCAGTAGACCCCTGACTGTCTTCAAGAAGGCACTGGACAGGCACCTAAAGTCAGTACCTGACCAACCGGGCTGTGATTCGTACGTTAGTTTGCGTGCGGCCAGCAGTAACAACCTGGTTAATCAGACTCTGATCCACCATGAGGCCTGGTCTCAGACCAAGCCGCAGGGGTGTTGACCCCCGAAACCCTCTCCAGGTAAACCAAGACGTTAACTGTTCAATGCCCTTCCTCCCAGTTGTTGTTAAGGTGTTGCAACCCCTGAATGGGTTGCAATATATATAATGTGTATTATGATTAAGAATATGTATATATATAATGTATATTACCTTTTCATATAATTTTATACTGGTTATATTTGCAATAATAGCTAAATCATATATGTATTGCTTTATATTATTATTTGACTTATGTTGTGAGGTAGGATGTAACATATTATGTGCTCAGTTCAAGTCTTGATTGTCTAACTACTGTAATTATCGCTTGTGGCTCGTTAGACTGCCGGCTTCTTGCTGGGCGACAGCTGTCCATGGAGCTATCACGTGATCGAGGGGGAGTGTCTTCACCTCGCCTGAAGTATTCAGTCTGGTTTAGACTCTCTTGGTGGTTGGACAGATTGTCTGTCTCATTATTCTTGTTAGTTCTGTAGAACTCTGTTCACAGAACATTGTATAGACTTAGTGATTTTCGACGTTGTACTGAGGTTGTGTGTCACATAGACACTCGAAACATCTCAGGTCCTGAGCGGTTGCTTCTCACTTAACTTGTACTGGTATCTAACTTGTACTGGTATCTAACTTGTACTGGTATCTAACTTGTACTGGTATCTGTGTATTATCACAGTCGGGGATTTTCTTATGCTGAACTTAGATTCAGTAGTATGGGAGTTTTGTGACTTTTGTGGAGGATCTGCTGATGGTCCCTACTTAGTGTCGTTATATTATCTCCTTGTTCCTGATTCTGTGTCGCAGTTGCTTGTTATATTGCTATTGGGCTTAGCATTCTTTTTATTGTTCAAGCAGACTGTTCTGACTGCCAGTTGGTTAAGAAGTTAGTTTATGAGAGAACTTTGTCAGTCACTCGTTTAAGTCTAGTCGAGTCTTGAGACATAGAACTACTTGGAGACTTGTACATATTTGTAATATCTTATTAAATGTTAATGTACCAGACGGTACTTAAGAATTATAAATGTGATATGTGCTTTCAGCACACTGTACGAGAGAAGTGATATTATTTTGATACTGTGATTAATTTAATTTAATTTGATAATGTATAGGAGTGAAGCAAACCTCTGTAACATGATTATGACCAGATCTACCTGGAGTTCATTACCTTTGTAACTAGTTCAGCTGTCATAACTTTGGGGTCCAGTCACTGGACCCATTATGTACCTTTGTAATCTTTTGACTACCGCCCACAGGATGGGTATGGGGTGCATAAAGATATTAAACTAAAGTGTGTGTGTGTGTGTGTGTGTGTGTGTGTGTGTGTGTGTGTGTGTGTGTGTGTGTGTGTGTGTGTGTGTGTGTGTGTGTGTGTGTGTGTGTGTGTGTGTGTGTGGTGTGTGTGACTCAACAATCAATATTTGCACCAATAACTCATTACAGTTGTGACCGGGTGTGGAAGTGTGAATTGCTCATTACTCTATAATTTGTTCATGATTGTAGCCAAAGTATAAACGTAAGTAACCATTCTACAGAATTCATTACCTTTGTAACTTGTGAGCTCATTGCCTTTGTACCTAGTTCAGCTATCAAAACTTTGGGGGCCCAGTCCCTGGACCCATTACGTACCTCTGTAATCTGTAAATACCTTTGTAACTTGTCATGATTGTGACCAGACTTACCTGGAGTTCATTACCTTTGTAAATTGTGAGTTCATTACCTTTGTAAATTGTGAGTTCATTACCTTTGTAAATTGTGAGTTCATTGCCTCTGTAACTTGCTCAGCTATCAAAACTTTGGAGTCCAGTCCCTGGACCAATTATGTACCTCTGTAATCTTTTGACTACCGCCCACAGGATGGGTATGGGGTGCATAATAAACATATTAAACTAACTATAATATACCTCTAGACTTAATAATTTTATTAAATTTTAATTTCTCTAGTTAGTAGCCTACCAGTTGTAATCCTGAAGCACTATTGAATCATATTGAATTCTAATGGATAATTGGACCAGGATACTGACTAATTGTTACAAAAACCCAGTAACAGGCTGGATGCTAGAAGGGCAGTCCTTTCTAGTATTACCTGGAGATCTCTAAGCTTTTAGAATCGCGTTTTTTGTAACATAAGGGCAACCAGAACGTGAACTATACCGAGCCCTTGTTCCCAGGAGTTATTGTTAAAGATAAGATTTCGTTCGGATTTTTAACCCCGGAGGGTTAGCCACCCAGGGTAACCCAAGAAAGTCAGTGCGTCATCGAGGACTGTCTAGCTTATTTCCATTGTGGTCCTTAATCTTGTCCCCCAGGATGCGACCCACACCAGTCGACTAACACCCAGGTACCTATTTGCTGCTAGGTAAACAGGACAACAGGTGTAAGGAAACGTGTCGAAATGTTTCCACCCGCCGGGAATCGAACCCGGGCCCTCCGTGTGTGAAGCGGTAGCTTCAGCCACCAGGCCACCGAGCCCCGCAACCAGAATTTGAATTATACCGAGCCCTTCCTCCCTAAATTGTTAATTTAGGCGACGAGTATGTGAACTATGCCGAGGTCCAGTCTATGACCATGACTTGCAGTGGATCAGGGTCTTATCAACCGGGCTGTTACTGCTGGCCACATGCAAACCGACGTATGTACCACAGCCTGGCTGGGCAGGTACTGGTTTTAGGTGTCTGTCCAGCTCCTCCTTGAGAACAGCCAGGGGTCTATTGATAATCCCCCTTATGTATGTTGGGAGACAATTGAATAGTCTTGGGCTCCTGACACTTACTGTGTTGTTTCTAAACATACTCGTGGCTCCCTTGCTTTTCATTGGGGGGGGGGAATGTTGCACATCCTGCCTAGTCTTATGCTTTCGTAGGGAGTGATTTTCATTTGCAAATTTGATTTTCATTTGCAAATCCTTTTAGGATTTTCCAAGTGTATATTATGATGCATCTTTCTCGCCTGCATTCCAGGGAATACAAATGAAGGGACTTCAAGCATTCCCAGTAATTTATGCACTTTATCGTACTTATACGTACCTTGAAAGTTCTCTGTACATTCTCCAGGTCTGTAACTTAGTCTGCCTTCGACTGAAAGCAGTTATATGAATGAATTATTTTTGAAGAGACTACATCCCAATAATGACTAATGTTTTGGTGGTAATAACATACCCAACAGTTACTGAGATTGTAATTCCATATTGTATTGTGTTCATTAAATACATGAATTAATTCTAATATATATAAAATAACAGAGATATTTTTTTTGTGTTGTCACTGTACGTAATGGGGTCTGATAGACTCATTGTGACCTCTGAAATTCTCTTTTTTTTCGTTTCTGCTCAGAAGATGAGCAGGAAGTGCATTATAAAGTAACCATCACTCAGATAAGATAATACAAGGGCCACAATTAACATTATATATGATAATTGTAATTATGTTTATCAGTGCCTAAATAAACTTAAGTGTTATAATAAACTTGTAGTCTAGGGGGCCCGTGGCCTGGTAGGCTAAGCTCTCGCTTCCCACTTTGAAGGGTCCGTGGTTCGACTCCCGGCAAGGGTGGAAACATTGGGCATGTTTCCTTACATCTGCTACCCCTGTTCACCCATCAGTAAAATAGGTACCTGGGTGTTAGTAAACTGGTGTGGGTCGCATCCTTGGGAAAAAAAATGACCTAATTTGGGGGAAATGCTGAGCATAACAAGGGAATATCTATATAGTAGTATGTCAGCTATGGTCTGTATAAGTTGTATAATGTTCTTATAGAAATAAAGATATACCAATAGACCCCTGGCAGTCTTCAAGCTGGCACTGGACAGGCACCTAAAGTCGGTACCTTATCAGCCAGGCTGTGGCTCGTACGTCGGTTTGCGTGCAGCCAGCAGTAACAGCCTGGTTGATCAGGCTCTGATGCACCAGGAGGCCTGGTCACAGACCGGGCCGGGGGGGGGCGTTGACCCCCGGAACTCTCTCCAGGTAAAACTCCAGGTAATAGAAATAAAGATATAGAAATAAAGCTCCCGCTTCACACACGGAGGGCCCGGGTTCGATTCCCGGCGGGTAGAAACATTTCGACACGTTTCCTTACACCTGTTGTCCTGTTCACCTAGCAGCAAATAGGTACCTGGGTGTTAGTCGACTGGTGTGGGTGGCATCCTGGGGGACAAGATTGAGGACCACAATGGAAATAAGCTAGATAGTCCTCGATGATGCACTGACTTTCTTGGGTTATCCTGGGTGGCTAACCCTCCGGGGTTAAAAATCCGAACGAAATCTTATCTTATCTTATCTTATATACAAGCAAGGTTTGCAACAAGACTAGTCCCAGAGCTAAGAGGTATGTCCTACGAGGAGAGGTTAAGGGAAATCAACCTGACGACACTGGAGGACAGGAGAGATAGGGGGGACATGATAACGACATACAAAATACTGAGAGGAATTGACAAGGTGGACAAAAACAGGATGTTCCAGAGATTGGACACAGTAACAAGGGGACACAGTTGGAAGCTAAAGACACAGATGAATCACAGGGATGTTAGGAAGTATTTCTTCAGCCACAGAGTAGTCAGTAAGTGGAATAGTTTGGGAAGCGATGTAGTGGAGGCAGGATCCATACATAGCTTTAAGCAGAGGTACGATAAAGCTCACGGCTCAGGGAGAGTGACCTAGTAGCGATCAGTGAAGAGGCGGGGCCAGGAGCTCGGACTCGACCCCCGCAACCTCAACTAGGTGAGTACAACTAGGTGAGTACAAGCAAGGCCGAATGATGGCGCCATCTATGGAGGAGCGGCAGAGGTGGTGATGGTGGCGCCATCTGTTGGAGAAAACCTTAGGTTAATAGTTGCCAAGAGTTGTTATAGAGTGATAATATTAAGTTAAGAGTGAGAATGATGGTGAGAGACAACATTATGGAGGAGAATGACGACCAGGAGAAGAAGACTGTGCCTAAGTTGAGAGAGATATTTAGCCGCCAGCGACAAGACTCTGAAGTGAGAACATTCTATATTAACACTTACAAACCCTCCTACTACCACTAAGGGGGGATTAAGGGGTTAATGTGAGATATAAAGGGTTAAAATGGTGGGATATTGATCAGTAATGGGCGAGGCGGTGACATTATTTGACATTTACCATTACTCTTTGTAGGGATTTTATTTTATATATTTTTAAGTAGACAGAACTCCAGATAGATGTCATGATGTGGTGAGAGGTTCTTGATCCCAGGAACTGGATTATCCCCCATCTCCTTGGAACCTGAATGTTAAGAAAATTTTTCAGGTATAGGTACATATAGTTACATAAATTAGCATATATAGCAGCATATGTGATATGACCCTTACGAGTTTAGCGCTTCCTGCTGATTAAAATGAAAATTGTGCAACACTTAATCAATGATCCCCATAAATGTAATAATACATTGAGTGCAGTATCTGTATTGGTATAATAAGGATGTTTTAGTTGGTATATACTTATTTGCAATAAATTTCCATTTTTGAGATATATTTGTCACTAATCTTAAGTATAACGACCCCTCAAGGAAGGTTCCTTGATGCTGGTGAGGGGCTCTTGATCTAGGGAATTGGATCTGTGCTCCAGTTTCCAGAATTAATCCTGAATACCTTCCATCCCCCCCACAGGTGCTGTATGATCCTCCAGGTTTAGAGCTTCCCCATGATTATGATAATAATTAGGTATAATGTGTTTTTCACACCAGTTTTTTTTAGAGAATAACCCAATAATTGGTTTTGGGTTAAGTTATTTGTGAGGTTTATATACCTATACAGTACTGAGATACAGTAATGTATACTTTGTTTCTGCTCTACGCAAAATGTATCAATCATTAAAAAAAATTATTCATTGTAATTTATTTTGCCGCTGTTTGTGTTGTAATCATGACCAGTTTCGAGGTTCTTCCGGTGGTGGCACAAGGAAGGGGCTTCAGTCCCTCCAAAATTTCTCTCGGCCCTCCCCCAGTCAAAAAAAATTAAAAATAGTAATAATAATTCTCCATGGAGAAGTGAATTGTAGATGAATGGTTCAGAGAACCGACATGTTGATAAATTAGACACATGTGCAACTCTTGGGTATCTTTATTGAGGAAACGTTTCGCCACACAGTGTCTTCATCAGTCCATACAAAGGAGAAACTTGAAGAACAGGAGGAGAATGAGGTAATCAGTCCCTCAACCTTGAGTCGATGTGGTCAGTCCATCAATCTTGAATAGAATGATTGACTGATGGACTGACCACATCGACTCAAGGTTGAGGGACTGATTACCTCATTCTCATCCTGTTCTTCAAGTTTCTCCTTTGTATAGACTGATGAACCCACTGTGCGGTGAAACGTTTCCTCAATAAAAATACCCAAGAGTTGCACATATGTCTAATTTAACAACATGGAGAAGTGAAACAGAATTCTTCCTCCATAAGTCATGTGTGTCGTAAGAAGTGACAAAAATTCTGGGACGAAGGGCCTGGTAACCTCTTCTCCTGTATAGCAACATAATCTGTCATACACTATACTACAATATATGAGATGAAAGTCACTTGCGTTAGTCTGCCTCTGAAAGATAATCTGTCCAGTCTATCATTGGGTTATCTTGGCTCTTCACAGGCCAGTATGACTGACTGCCCAGACATAGAGTTCAACTATGATGATGCTGATTTGCCCGAGAATGAAATAACAGAGCTCTATTCATATACCGAGGGCCCAGAGTTTCAGCTCAACCTAAAGGTGAGATTGTCAATATGTGGTTCATATTTTTGATTCGCTAAACCTGAATTTTGTGTTCGTAATGATATTTATTAGTAACAGGTCTCTTGATATTGTTGCTTTGATTTAAATTTGTCTCCTCGAGGGAGGTTCCTTGATGCTGGTGAGGAGTTCTTGATCTAGGGAATTGGATCTGTTCTCCATTTCCTTGAATTAAGCCTGAATTCCTTTCACATCCCCCCACAGGTGCTGTATAATCCTACGGGTTTAGCACTTCCTCTTGATTATGATAATAATTTTCACTGCTTTGATAAATGTATATAGTCACATCATTGAATATGAGTTATCCTAGATTAAATTTATATAATTCACTAGATATGCTTACAACATGTGTGTCCCTAGGATCATTGTACTAATTTATAGTAGCTACCACTAGTAAAATCATTTGCAATTTTCCTAAATAAAATTTGCCTTAAGGTAATGCTGTATTTACAGAGTAGAGCTGTAAACCTGTACTGCTGACAACATTACGACTTTAACCTAAAACAATGTGGAACATACTTTGTGTATAAGTAATTGGGCAAGATTCTCTTGCAGAAAATGTAATTATTTTATTAAATATGTATTAGTAACTATGAACTTTCAATACACAAATAACCTGCACATAAAAGAGAGAAACTTATGACGACGTTTCGGTCTGACTTGGACCATTTACAAAGTCACACTGTGTGACTGTAAATGGTCCAAGTCGGACCGAAACGTCGTTGTAAGCTTCTCTCTTTTATGTGCGGGTTATTTGTGTATCATTCCAGTCACGGTATTGTGCCTTTTTTTGTTATTTATGAACTTTCAAGAAATGGTAGTACCTAAAAGTTGTGTAAATTTTGAGAGGTATTATATAAGAGGAATATACAAAGAATAAGGAGTGAAGAAATGTACTACTATAATTTTTTTTGTACATTACTTACATTTCTAGGCATGGGAAGAAGTATGTGGAGAGCTTGGTGTTGTGCCACTGTGGCAGTCTGCCTCAGACATCGGCCACAGGACACTCATTGTACGTCTTGCTGACCACCTGGAACTGTGTAACCGTTCACTGCGCATGAGAGCTGCTCGAGCTATCTTATATATTGCTCAGGTACTCAACTTATTTTTTTTCATCTTACATTTTCTCTGTATCAGTGTGTTTTCTTCATGTGGCCTGATATCACTCTATCCTGTTCCATTACATGGCATTTATCTGCACTAATTTAAGGCCTCTTGACAGTGAAAGGGTTAAATTCTTATCATCCATCTATCTCTCCACTTGCTTAAATTATCCAAGTCATCCTGTAGACATTTAGTCATTATTGCTTATTTTACCTAGTATTTTTTGCAACATGTGCAGATATATTCATATACGTAGTTTTATATTACTTCTCTTTAGTCATTTATATAAAGTAAAACACTATTGGGACAGTTACAGATCCTTGTGGCACCCCACTTGTGACATCATCTCCACTAGGACACATTTTCCTCGTGTAACTTTAATTCCCTCTCGGAATCCCTCATTCATTTTAATAGTTCACCTTTTATTTGCGTTATATTTTGGAGTTTCCAAATTAGTTTCTTGGGAAACTCAATCAAAAGTTTTTTTAAATATAGATAAATGCAAACTGCCAATCCATGTTTTCCTTGAAAAGTTTCTCTGAATGTCATAATAGCTTAAAAGATTTGATATATAGAAATTTCCAGACTGAATTCCAAATTGTTTACTATTTGGTGGATTATTCCTTTATTTTATCCACTTTTTCTAATGACTTTAATATTTTTACACCAAACTTGTCAACATAATGTGTCACACCTACCATTTGATAGTGAATGAGTGTTTAATGGAGAAATGGTTTGTTGCACAATATAGAGCTGAAGTGCTGTATTTGCAGAGTGGTACTTCACTGATGTGTCTTGCAGGGATGCTGGGGCGAGGTGCAGAGTGATCGTGAGCAGAATATGTGGGCCCGACGCAATATCTTTCTCCTGGTTCAGTGTGGGGTGTGGTCATCTTTTTTGCAGCTTCTGCATCTTGAAATTGAGTAAGATCATTAGTGGGATCAGTTTTTTTTATTCCTTCATTCAGTGACATTGATATTATGGGCAGTTTTTCTTGTTTATATCCTTGTGGCTCGGTTAGATCATTCAAAATGTTATGAATGCATGTCTGTTGCTTTCTCTACTGAGACATATTTCCCATTCATTCTTTCCACATCCCAGCCACCCAGGGTACTCTTTTGCTTAGATTCTCTCTAAACTATCAAATCTTCAATTTGTTTTTCCTTGTTCATTAATACTCATAGCTTTCTATCTGCTATTAAGAAAATGCCTCTCCTAAATTATAAATCACACTTTGACTGCAAGATTATCTGCAATTTTAATAATAATTTTGCATACAGTAGTAAAAATCTGACTAATGCAACTCTAAAACTCTTTCTATTATGGCCCATTGCTGCTTTTTCACTGTGTACCTCACACAGCAGTGTTGAATAACCCACAGTGGTTTAGCAGTTTTTCATGAATACAGTCCAGTATAATGTGGGGTCTTCATACCACATTTTGGCACATTTTATATGCATGTAGATATAGAATTGGGAATGTCCAGTAGTTAATCGTGTGTATTTTAGAAGCACAGGAGGCAATGAAAATCAGCGTAAACTTGCCGTGTCTGCTAGTTTGGCTGACTCTGCTGATCTGCGAGTGATTCTTTCAGTCCTCTACACCATTGTCGAAACGCTGAGAGTTCCAAGTGATGATGACACTGAAGCTCAAACACAAACTAGGTGAGACTCAGTGTTTCATACCAGGAGTGTCATTGTTAATGCTGGCTTTTCCATCAGAGTAGAGGGTAACCCAAACAAGAAAAAAAATGAATATCCTTCATTCTCTGGCTTCCATTTCATGAGTGCATTCACACACATCAAATGGCCTACCTCAAGAACTGGATAATAATTTTTTCAGTCCATTCTTTCTTAATTCAACCTTGGAAACTAGTTGGCCATTAATGCTCTTTCTGCAAGTCTCATTCATTATTATAACTACTACTATATATCTACTTGTAAATTTTAAATTTAGTATGTACAAAGAAGGTACTTGAGCAATGCACAAGGTATGATGGCTTGTGCTGTATCCCATACTCTTCCTTGCAGATTGTACTTCTGTGAGGAGCTTGGCCAGCCGCAGGGGGAGGATGAGGAGCTGGTGGCCATGACACTTCTTGGCATGGTGACAAGATTCTGTAATTCTTCTGCTCCTCACTTCCCCATTAGGAAAGTGCTACTCATGTTGTGGAAGGTGCTTCTGTCATCACTAGGAGGGACTCAACAATTGGCACTTTTGAAAAGTAAGTTTGTCATCATTTATCTATAATTTAGCTGGGATAAGAGAAGCATTATTCAAATAATGTAAATACATATGATTTTGAGAGAATATTATGTACAGTATTTATACAAGATTCTGGTTAGTACTAAATTGTTACAGGCATACATTGGTGGCAATTTATGCAGGTTTACCCTAGAATAAATAAAAGTTAAACAGTGTAACTTATTTCAACACTGGTTGATGGAGCAAATAATGGAGTGCATGTGTAGGAAATTTGTTGCATTTAGAAGGAAGCTAAGAAGTGTTCAAAAACTTGTGTGTCTCCTGTAGCTTTCAGTTGGTCCCTCCTTTTCCCAAGGAACACAGTTAATAAAAGTAATGTGTATTTTCATGTCAGTTTTAGTTTTGAACTGAAACTAAACTAGTAACCTAATCTAACTTTGTGAAGAGTTGTGTAATATAAATATATAGCTTAATTTTCCTACCTGTTCATAAATTTGCATAATTTTAACCCGTAAACAGTCCAAACGTATATATACGTTTTTGCAACATTTGAAAGTATGTAAAAAAATTAGATCTTCTTTTTGTTTTTTTACATTTGAAAATGTGTAAAAAAACTTTGATCTACTTTTTTTTTTGTTATATTTGAAAATATGTAAAAAAAACGTAGATCTACTTTTGTAGCACTACACATGTGAACGTAGATCTGCTTGGTCCGTTTACGGGTTAGTCTGTTTCATGGGAAGTGGAAGGGAAAGGAAGCTTCATATTTTCTGTCAAGTGTGTGGCAAGCAAAACTTTTTTGTACATAAAAGTGATTCAAAATTTTATACAAAACTTTTTAGTGTTGACCAAAGTAGTGGATTGGTAAACACCGTCCATCCAGGGAGGTACAGTGGTACCTTGACTTACGAGTGCCCCACTTAAGAGTTTTTCGAGTTACAAGCTATCGCTCGGTCGATTTTTTGCTGTGAGTCGCAAGCCAAAATCCGAGTTACGAGCGAGCTTCAGATACATTGCCACTAGTTGGCGCAGGGAACGCCACAACATCTGCCCAGCATCCTGCGTCTCACTTGTTCAGTGCAGGTGGTTACCTCGCTGTGGAAGTATCTCTTGTGTTGTGCTTGCGTTTTGTGCTTTTTGTAGACTTATTTTACCAAATTTCTTTTTTCTAACCATGGGTCCTAAGAAAGTAAGTGCAAAGGACAGTGCTGAGAAGAAGAAGAGGATGATGTCCATTATAATTAAAGCATGAAATCATAGAAAAACACGAGCGAGGTGTGCGTGTAGTCAACTTGGCGAGGCAGTACGAGCATAGTACTTCTACAGTATGTACCATACTAAAGCAGAAGGAAAATTGTAGCAATTAAGTTCACCGATAAAGTGTAGCAATTAGAGCGTAGCAAGTAAGTTAAGCGATAGAGTTTATGACAAACAAAAGTGACCAAAAAAGCATGAAAGGAATTCCTTCAATCTCCTCTGCCTATCTTTTCCACCCTCCACCTTTGCCAGCATCTTCCGTTAACCCAAGTCATCTGATTTCCAAGGTAAAGACACCTTATAAAACCAGTTTGTCTTGACATTCTCTTTTATTACGTTTTTATACAATATTTCTTATTCGTAAATACATTTTTCTTATTTAAAAACCCGTAACAAAAAAATTGGGTGGTTTTTTTGGGGCTGTAATGGATTAATGGCATTTAAGTTAATTTCAGTGATGAAAAGTGATTTGATATACAAGGAAATTGAGTTACAAGCTCAGTCACAGAACGAATTAAACTCGTAAGTCAAGGTACCACTGTATTATCTTTTTGCCATACGAGTATGAATCAAACCTGTTTAGTGTTTTCCACTGTTGCAGGGTTGCTGAGCTTTTCTTTGTATCTCATGAACATATAAGACTGCCAGACTTGAGTTCTGAATGTAGTGAGTACAGTGCCTGCACACTGAGGAGGGTTAGGAATCTTAGTGATCACAATTCAAATGGTGTATATATTTCATTGCAAAAAAGAAGTATTTTCCGTGTCTTAGACTCATACCGGGAGAAGAATGGACTGCAGCCATGTGAGGAAGATACCTTGACTGTGGCCCGCACCATGAGGGCATCATCTCCCCCAGCATCAGCTGCTGACCTCATAGAACAGCAGAACAATCAGAAGAGAAGACCTTTTAGACGGGTAGATAACGGGACTTTCCTTCGTCTTAGCTATTTGGCTTATGATTTAAAAATTTTTGTATTTTTTTTACAACGAACAAATGCTTTGACAGAAGCAGGGATGGCTCTCCCTATAAACTAAAATATTATTAGATTTAGGTATATTATATTTTTTGCTCTTTAATGCAGAAAAACAAACCTCAAGGTATAGGAAATTTTTGTCCTAGTTTTATTAAGGTAATTTTTGAACAAGTCTTACCAAATTTTTCAGTTAATACTATATTTTCATTACTGGAGTCAGTAAAAAATATCCAATGTGTAAGTTGGAAGCACTCGGGCAAGGAGTAGATTTTACTAAAGAATTTCTGAAATTTGTTAGACTCTGGCGTGCTCTTTATTTAACCCTTTAACCTTTTTATTGTCTAGACACCCGATCTGAAACTTGTCCACAGTGTCCAAGGATTTTCAAAAGAATTAATTTTTTCTTATGAATTGGTAGAGAATCTTTTTCTGAAGGTAATAAATCAAAAAGTATGAAATTTGATTGAAAATTGATGAAATTACGCTTTCACAATTTTACCTGCTTCGAGTCCTATTTTAACCCAATTACATTGTTCCAGTTGACCAAATTCTTAACTATTTCACCAGTATGTCTTCCATTTTATTGAATGAGCACAAGAAGCTGCCCAGTCAACTATTTCAACTACCCAATAAAGTGATAAGAAATTGATAATTTGGCCAGCTTCACACAAAATTAAAAATTTGCCAATTTAAAAATAGGGTCCAGAATAAATAATGCAGATATTCCTGGCACTAAAAAACATTTCCTCTGTTCCTTGGTCACACCTCCAGGCCCCTCTTATATTATGTTTGCTTTCCATTTTGAATTTTTATTCACACAGAAAAATAGGAGATTTATGTACTGTTATGCAAACTACTGCCTTATTGTAATAATTGTATAAATAATGTCAGTACATTCCTAAATGCATATTAGACTGGCAAGCTGGATGTGTATTGGACAAGTGACATCATTTGTGTACCCTGGAATATCAGCAAAAATCAAACATTTCCACTACTTTGAGCTTAATTTCAAGCTACTTTCAGTCCTGAAACCAATCAAAATCATCTCCATTTGGAGGGATATGTTGTGTATTTTTATACGTATATGCTTCTAAACTGTTGTGTTCTGAGCACCTCTGCAAAAACAGTGATTTTTTGTGAGTGAGGTGAAAGTGTTTAATGATGATGAAAGTATTTTCTTTTTGGGGATTTTCTTTCTTTTTTGGGTCACCCTGCCTCGGTGGGAGACGGCCGACTTGTTAAAAAAAAAAAATCTTCCATTCTATCAGTGAAACTAAGAAACTGAGAATACAACCATAAAAACCATACAAAAATATACGGCAATTGTTTTAAACCAAAAACACTGTCACAGTTTTGTCTCGTGCAGTGCATGCTGCAGGATTTTTTTATATGGTGCACACTGCATAGACCCATTCTCTCATATCTAGGCCCAGGTTTACCACTCGCAGCTTATCAGAGTGAGCTGAGCTCATGGCATAGTATTACGGGACCAACACTGGCTTCAAAACCAACACCAAACGGGTTAAAAAGCAGCAACGACTCCCACCACCCACAATTAAAATTTTACTGCATTTATATTGGTACAGTGGACCCCTGGCTTACGATATTATTTCATTCCAGAAGTATGTTCAGGTGCCATTACTGAACGAATTTGTTCCCATAAGGAATATTGTGAATTAAATTAGCCCATTTCAGACCCCCAAACATACACGTGCAAACTCACTTACATAAATACACTTGCATAATTGGTCGCATTGGGAGCTGATCGTAAAGCGGGGGTCCACTGTATATTATTTTCTCAATCATTCATCTTTAAGTGCGTATCTGTTTGTTATAGGTGTGAGGAATTAATGTTTAGTTCAATTTGGTAATGAAATTTAGGTTTTATATTTTAAATGAGGCTTCTTGTTTTGTGTGCTATGTATGATGAAATCAGTTGTTTTTTTGTGCTTACAGCAAGGACTTATGAAACAGAGCAGCCTTGATGACAGTGTAGGGGAGCTAGATCTAGCTGCTGCTGCTGCTGATGAGGATGAGCAGCCTACAAATGATATAGATGAACCTCCTGACTTGCCGCAGCCTCCCTCGCCACGTCCGGGCACGCCTATACCTAATAATACTACAAATAAAGGTGAGTGATTGATAACTTGTAATAGCATGACAAAGTAACTTCCTCAGAAATTCAGTGGATATTTTAGGAATATACAGTTTTTAAAGAATGAATTCTGGCATGTTGATGTTATTCTGGCCTTTTTTTTTTTTTTTTTATTTTATGTCCAGGTAATTCTTGGTGAACTGTTTGAGTTTTACTATATTACCCACATGCATTCTACTTAAAATATTGAAAACAAAGAACAAGGAAGAAAAGTTTTTAAGCATCCATACCAACCTGAGCACAAGAATTAAAACTCAAATTAAAAAATGTAAATAGAAAGGGGAAACTGCAAGATGAACACATTTTTGAATGTTCGTATGTTAACACAGATGAATTTAAAATTCACTCGCCTGGAGGGAGAATGGAGTTCTGGGGGTCAGTGCCCCATGGCTGGGTACATGACCTGGTGTCTCAGTGGATCAGGTCCTGATCAACTGGGCTGTTACGGCTAGCCACATGCAATCCAATGTATGAACCACAGCCTGGTTGGTCAGGCACTGACTTTGGGTATCTGTCCAGTTCCCTCTTGAAGAAAGATAAGATCTGTTACCAATAGACCCCTATGTAGGATGGAAAGCTGCTGAATAGCCTTGGACCCGTAACACTTGGTGTTTTCTATGTATTCATGGCACCCTTGCTTTTCATTGGGAGGGATGATGTTGCACCATCTGCTAAGTCTTTTGCTTTCATTGAGGTGATTTCTGTGTGCAAATTTGGGACCTGTCCCTCTAGGATTTTCTTATATGGTTGCAAGGATTGACTCTCAGCTCCTAGCTGTGTGTTATGTGAGCACATGGTATGCATACAGCAGGTGTGTGTAGGACATATGCATGCCATGTGTGTATCATACACACAATGGGTGTCATGCACATGGCATGTGAATGACATGTATGTTGTGTTTACGTGCACGTACACTTGTTTTCGTGCACATGTCATGCTCACTTGTGTTGCATGCATTTGCACACATGCATCCATGCATAAATACTTGTCTGTCTGCAATTGCATTAGTTGTCTCGGGTGTTTGTGTGTGTATGTTTTAACCATTCTTTTTCTTGTACTTCTATAGGTTTACCCTGGACACCAAAAGTTCGACAAAAGGACATCGACTCTTTCCTAGATTCAACTCGTATAAAATTTGTGGGTTTTCAGTTACAAGGAGACAGAACCTCATTAGCCGGCCTCCCATTACCTATCCATGAAGGTGTCAAGGTTCTCAATAAAGTAAGTCTAACTAAATGTCTCTTAACCTTTTAATTGTACTGATTTTTTAACATGCTGGCTGTCTCCCACCAAGGTAAGGTGACTCAAAAGAGAAATGCTTTCACCATCATTCACACTAACACTCTTGCCAGAGGTGTGACAGTTTAATGTCCTTCCAAACAACAAATATCCCAAAACCTCTCCTTCAGAGTGCAAGCACTGTACTTCCCACTTACAGGACTTAAGTCCAGTTAACTAATTTCACTGAATCCCTGTTGCTTTGCACTCCAACAGCTCGTCAGGTCCCAAAAACTGTTCTTCTCCACTCACTTCTAACACGTTCACTCATGCTTGTTGTATGTCCAAGCTCAACAACCCCTCCTCAGCTCTCTGGATAATACTTTTAGTAGCTCTGAACCTCTTCCTAATCTCCAAACTACAAATTCTCTTCGTAATATTTGCACCACACATTTCCCTCAAACGTTATCTCCACTGCCTCCAACCTCTTCCTCTGCACTGCAACATTCACAACCCAGGCTTCACACCCATATAAGAGTGTTGGTACCACTATGCTCTCATACATTCCCTTCTTTACCTCCATGGATTATGTTCTTTTTCTCCACAGATACCTCGATGCACCACCCATCTTTTTTCCTTCAAAAATTCCATGGTTAACCTCGTCCTTCATAAACCCATCTGCTGACAAGTCTACTCCCAAATATCTGAACACATTCACTTCTTCCATACTCCCTCCCTCCAATGTGAAATCCATTTTTTCTTTACTGAACTCGTTTGATACCCTCATCACCTTACTCTTATCTATGTTCACTTTTAACTTTCTTTACACACCCTCCCAAACTCGTCCACTAACCTTTCCAACTTCTCTTTAGAATCTCCCAAAAGCACAGTATCAGCAGCAAAATGTAACCGTTTCAACTCCCATTTTGTATTTGATTCCCCATAATTTAATCCCACCCCTCTCCCCAACACCCTAGCATTTACTTCTTTTAAAACCCCATCTATAAATGTGTTAAACAACCATACTATTTTCCAGATGGTCATTGAGAGTGTTTTGGGCAATATAAGTTAATAACTAGTTTATTAACCAAGATTTTTTAAAGAAGTTCAGTATGTAATGGAAATGTTCAAACTCTGCCATTTTCAACAGCACGTGTATATATCACTATCAGAAATACAAATCCGGCAAGAGGAAGAAATGACAAGGAACCCTTTGTCTCATCCTGAGACAGATGTTTCTCAGACACCTTCTGAAATCCTCTACCAGGTAGGATTATGGTGTTTGTCTTAAAATTTTTATTTGACTTTCCTTTTGTTTTTTCTTAGTGCTATATTTTTACATTTTGAGTAGGACGATCTGTCATGCCCAGGCTACTTGTACTCATGACTGAATATTACTTTATGTACTAAACTTTCATGCTTATCACTAAAATTTTTATTCATTGGTAATTGCCAGTGGACTTAGGCATAGTACTTCAGTACTGTCTGACCCTTATGGGTTCAGTGCTTCACTTGATTAAAATTATTATAATTCTCAGTACTGTAGGCATATGCCACATAGGTTCTCATGTCATGCCATACTTTTCATTAGGTTTAAGTTAGCTGAGGTTGTTACTTAATATCTCAAAGTCAAACTTAAAATTGTTGCATAAAGATGGTCTATAATTGTTTAACCTCTGAGTGAGAGTTGTAGAGCGTGTAGGATGCTGTTGTGCAAAAATCTGTTCATAAGAACATAAGAAAGAAGGAACACTGCAACAGGCCTACTGACCCATGCAGAGCAGTTCAAAATCTGTCTGGCAAGAGTTCCAAATTTTTTGGAATATAATACAGATCAGTTATTTTATTACTGACAGGAAATTGTTTTTTTCAATATATGATATAACCATAAATCTTTAAAATTTGTTTCACCTGTTGCCTTGTTGATCTAGCAGTTAACAGTTATCTGGGTTTAGTGGACTCTGTATATATGTTATATGCTACCTGGTGACATGACTGAATCAGATGCCAGAAGCGTGCTTCAGAAATAATAAGCTAGGTTGTACAGTACGTGGAAGACGTGGGTTGCTCATTACTATATGTTGACAGGCTATGTTGCCAACACTACCTCAATGTATGATAGCGTTGCTCAAAATACTTCTGGCCGCAGCCCCAACCTCTAAGGCTAAGACTGACTCGATAAACATTATGGCTGACGTTCTTCCAGAGGAAATGCCGTGAGTATACATTTTTCTGAATGTTTGTGGGGCGTTAGCTCTAGCTCCTGGACTTCACCTCTTGACCATACATAAATAACAAAAAGGCACAATACCGTGACTGGAACAATACACAAATAACCCGGTATTATATACAATTCTTGTACTACTACTACTACTACTACCACCTCTTCCTGCCTATATATAGCCGTCCTGCTCCACCTCTGTTAGTGTGACTTTGTCAATGGTCCAAGTCGGATCGAAACGTCGTCGTAAGCTTCTCTCTTTTATGTGCGGGTTATTTGTGTATTGACCATACATATACTAATGTGATGCCTCCCTTTTACTGTTTGTTCCAACTACTTAATAATATCTATTTTTGCAAGTACTTTTTTTTTTTTCCAACAAACCGGCCGTATCCCACCAAGGCAGGGTGGCCCAAAAAGAAAAATGAAAGTTTTTCTTTTTAAATTTAATAAATTGTACAGGAGAAGGGGTTACTAGCCCCTTGCTCCCGGCATTTTAGTTACCTCTTATGACATGCATGACTTATAGAAGAAGAATTCTGTTCCACTTTCCCATGGAGATAAGAGGAAATAAAGAACAAGAGCTGTTACGAAAAAAAGTAAACCCAGATGGGTATGTATATGTGTGTTCATTCAGAATATGCTCATTAATTTTCCCATGCCCAAATCAATTTCCTTTATGGCTATTTTTCTTTTAATTGCAATACAGACTGATACACTCTTGAATGATTTCAAGAGTGTATCAGTCTGTAGTGGAAGGAAGGCGGGGTAGGGGTCAGCCTAGGAAAGGTTGGAGGGAGGGTGTAAAGGAGATTTTGTGTGCAAGGGGCTTGAACTTCCAGCTGGCATGCGTGCGCATGTTTGATAGGAGTGAATGGAGACAAATGGTTTTTAATACTTGACGTGCTGTTGGAGTGTGAGCAAAGTAACATTTATGAAGGGGTTCAGGGAAACCGGCAGGCTGGACTTGAGTCCTGGAGATGGGAAGTACAGTGCCTGCACTCTGAAGGAGGGGTGTTAATGTTGCAGTTTAAAAACTGTAGTGTAAAGCACCCTTCTGGCAAGACAGTGATGGAGTGAATGATGGTGAAAGTTTTTCTTTTTCGGGCCACCCTGCCTTGGTGGGAATCGGCCAGTGTGTTAATAAAATAAAAATAAGTAAAATAAACCTTAAAGTATATTGTTAAAAACAGAAATGTGACACATGTGAACCATGCTTTGTGGTAATATTTACAATCAGGTGCACTAGTATTTTCTATGTGAGTTGGAGACCTACTGTATTGTAATTCATGTACATAGTAATAAATCTGGTGTCAGACTTTCCTGGTGACTGCATGGTTTTTCAAACTTATTGTATTATTCATCTTTATTGTATGGGTGTGAGGCATGGGTAGTGAATGTTGCAATAAGGAGAAGGCTGGAGGCAGTGGAGATGTCATGTCTGAGGGCAGTGTGTGGTGTGAATATAATGCAGAGAATCTGTAGTTTGGAGATTAGGAGGAGGTGTGGGATTACTAAAACTATTATCCACAGGGCCAAGGAGGGGTTGTTGAAGTGGTTCGGATGTGTAGAGAGGATGGAACAAAATAGAATGACTTCGAGAGTGTGTAAATCTGTAGTGGAGGGAAGGCGGGGTAGAGGCCGGCCTAGGAAAGGTTGGAGGGAGGGGGTAAAGGAGGTTTTGTGTGTAAGGGGCTTGGACTTCCAGCAAGCATCCGTGAGTTTGTTAGATAGCGAATGGAAACAAGTGGTTTTTAGGACTTGACATGCTATTGGAGTGTGAGCAGGGTAATGTTTATGAAGGGATTCAGGGAATCCAGGAGGCTGGACGAGTCCTGGAGATGGGAAGTACAGTGCCTGCACTCTGAAGGAGGGGTATTAATGTTGCAATTTTATAACTGTAGTGTAAGTAAGTTTTTGGTAGGAGAGTTATGGAATGAATGATGGTGAAAGTTTTTCTTTTTCAGGCCACCCTACCTTGGTGGGAAACGGCCAATGTGTTAATAAAATTAAATCGATAATTTCTTGATATGTATATACAGTATATGCTTAATGTGTCCTGTTTTCTCACAGCATGACAGTGGTACAGAGTATGAAGCTCGGGGTGGATGTCAATCGTCACAAGGAGGTGTTGGTCAAGGCTGTCTCAGCGACTCTTTTACTGCTGCTCAAACATTTCCGTATCAATCACATTTATCAGTTTGAATTCATGTCTCAGCATCTTGTCTTTGCTAATTGTATTCCGCTCATCTTGAAATTCTTCAATCAAAATATTATGGCTTACGTTCAGGCAAAAAACACGTAAGTTCTAATATACAGTGTTCACTTGTAGCTGGAACAGTGAACCAGACTAAAAGACCCGTGATTCATCTTTTCCAAAAAATTCCTCTGAAGGTAGTTTAGACATCTTGCATAAAGACTTGTTTCCCAGTATGTTACTTAAGTCTTTCATTTTTTTTTTTTTCAACAAGTCGGCCGTCTCCCACCAAGGCAAATTTCCCACCGAAGAAAATCCCCAAAAAGAAAATACTTTCATCATCATTCAACACTTTCACCACACAAACACATTATCACTGTTTTTGCAGAGGTGCTCAGAATACAACAGTTTAGAAGCATATACGTATAAAGATACGCAACATATCCCTCCAAACTGCCAATATCCCAAACCCCTTCTTTTATATGTATGTTAAAAGGTCTATACGTGGGAGAAAGTCTTCTTTTTGCTATACTTCTGTAAATATTTGCCAGTACAAAAATAGATTAATGAATTTTTTATAAAAAAAATTTTTGTCAACTTTGCTGCTATTAATGACAAAACTTTTAAGAATATTAACTTTCTAAAAATTTGTCATTTTAATTTTGTAAATGCATATACACACATTTACCTTTGGAAATATTTTTGCTGTGGTTTTATGAATATACTTTTCATTCCCCACAGGATACCGTTGTTAGACTTCCCGGCATGCGTGATTGGAGACCCACCTGAGATGACAGCGGAGGCTCTGGAAGCTGGGACTGGAAGCCCTGCAGGAGGAAATACTAGTCCTGGGGGCAGTGGAGGAAGTCCAAGTGGGGGTTGTGGAGAGGGAGGTGGTGGTGGAAACCAGGGAAGCATTACCTGTTGTTGGAGGAACATGTTCTCGTGCACCAACCTCCTTCGAATCCTCAACAAACTTTGCAAGTGGAAGCACTCACGCATAATGATGCTTGTTGTTTTTAAATCTGCTCCAATTCTGAAGCGCACACTTAAGGTATATGTTTTTGTCTTCTGTTCAGTTTTATCTAAATCTGCCTACAATATATATCACCCACAGTATTTCCAGGGAACACGTCACACACGAATCCATAATCGTGCCTGTAAAAAAGTTGTGGAATTTGCTTGGTGCTCAGGACATGCTTAGTGCAATACTTATACATTTTTTATTTTTTTTTTTTTAACGTGTATACAGTGGACCCCCGGTTAACAATATTTTTTCATTCCAGAAGTATGTTCAGGTGCCAGTACTGACCGAATTTGTTCCCATAAGGAATATTGTGAAGTAGATTAGTCCATTTCAGACCCCCAAACATACACGTACAAACACACTTACATAAATACACTTACATAATTGGTTGCATTGGGAGGTGATCGTTAAGCGAGGGTCCACTGTATATGCTCTTGGGCAGTAGTGGGCCCAGTGAGTCTTGCAGATATGAATATCTGGACCTCTTCTATCTACAAGAATTATCATGAGATTTGTTATTTGAGGCTAGGAAGTACACACCTCACCCATAGCTACTTGCTTGCAGGTGCTCCTGTCTCTGTGTGACCTGTGGTATGCTGATGTATTGCACATTTTAATTTTTTGCCCATGACTTAGGTCTTTTTTGTTTGTCATGGATCTTATTGGGAATTTTTTAGAGGAGTTTATGTTTAATCATAAAATGGGCATTTAATTGATGCAAGTAACTATTTAATAGCATTTTTCTTCTGTGAGTGTAAGTGTGATGAGATTTTGTTTTTGAGGGTTTGTTTTAGCTTGATTGTTAGTACGTGTCCAAGAGTGTGTATCTATCATTACCAGCAGCACTAAATGACTTCATAGGACCAAGGTCTCTTTAAATATTATGATGACTTTTTTGTTCGTGTTTCTTAATCTGCTTAGCCTTCTGTGTGTGTAGATATGTCAACTGTGTGTACATCTCTGCTATACATAAACCATAGATTTCTACAGACTTAAGTGAGGGCTTGTATGTCTCAAACATTTGATATGCATTGCATCCCGTACCTTGTCTTACCTCGGTGCTCTCCCACCGAGGTAAGGTGACCCGAAAAAGAAACGGTAACCATCATTTACTTCATTACTGTCTTGCCAGAGGCACTCTGATACTACAGTTCAGGTGCCCTTCCAAACTGCAGATATCCCCACCCCTCCTTCAGAGTGCTGACACTACTTTCCACCTCCAGGACTTGAGTTCAGCTAACTGGTTTCTCTGAATCCCTTTGCAATAATTCTGCACCTCTTAATCTCCAGGCTATGAATTTTCTTTGTAATATTTACATCACACATTGCCCTCAGACATCTCTATTACCTCCAGCCTCCTCGTTGCTACAACATTCACAACCATTGCTTTACACCAATATTAGTGTTGGTACCACTATACTCTCGTACATTTCCCTCTTTGTCTCCCTGGGTAAAGTTCTTTGTCTGCACAGATGCCTCAGTGCACCACCCCCTTTATTTTTTTCCTTCATAAATTTTATGGTTCACCTCTTATTGTTAATTGGCAAAATAGGGGAAATATGTAAATCGGTATATATGCTCTAGATTGATTTTGGTGTACTTTAGAGAGAAGTTGTAGATATAAATGTTATGGTTAGTTGATTAGAGCTCATAGATACCAAATTAGAATATAAATGTGAAACAAATGTAGCAAATAGAAGCAGTGATACAACTACACAGGTTATTATCAATACTAATACATAGCAGTAAGCATGTGTAATATAGCTTGCTAATTAATATGCTAAAATGCAGGTTAAGCATGCGATGATGCAGCTCTATGTGCTGAAACTGTTAAAAATGCAGACCAAGTATCTGGGGCGACAGTGGCGCAAGACCAACATGAAGACAATGAGTGCCATCTATCAGAAAGTGAGTCACAGCGCTTGTATTGCATTATTTAACCCTTAAACAGTCCAAACAGATCGACGTACAAATTCGTAGTGCTACAAAAGTAGATCTACTTTTTTTACATATTTTCAAATATAACCAAAAAAAAATGTAGATAAAAGTTTTTTACACGTTTTCAAATGTAAAACAGAAAAGAAGATCTACATTTTTTTACATACTTTCAGATGTTGAAAAAACGTATATACAGTATACGTTTGGACCATTTAAGGGTTAAACTGATGTCTGTTTTTTTTTTTTTTCTGGAAATACAGCTAGAGAATGAGTGATTGTGAATGGGCTTCTTCTGGGGTTGCCATGCCTTGGCGGGCAATGGTAGACATGATAAAAAAAAATTATTTTAATAAGAATGAGTTCTGAGCAAGGGGCTAGTAACCCCTTCTCCCGTATAAATTACTAAATTTAAAAGAGAAACTTTCGTTTTTCTTTTTGGGCCACCCTGCCTTGGTGGGATACGGCCGGTGTATTGAAAGAAAGAAAGAAGAAGAATGAGTTCTGTTTTTGTATCTAAAGCAGCATTTGTTATTGTTGTAAATCAAAGATCGCATCCTCAGGCATGGTCGCTGAGTGTGATAGATGAAAATATCATATACACTACTATTTTTTTTTTTAAGTAGGTTGATAGGTTGTAACATGTAGTACACTACCAGCAGATTCTATGCCATATATGTTGAGTTGCTCATATCATTAGTATATTGGACTATAGGCATATTCTTACCATGTCCAGTAATTATCTTTTGTTGCTCATCTGCTCTATCACTTATTCAGTCACTTTTATACATTTGCTTGATTTCTTATCAGCCATGCACCTTGACAGCCTTATTAGTGAATATACAAATAACCTGCACATAGGACTTTGTAAATGGTCCAAGTTGGACTGAGATGTCATCATAGGTTCCTCTCTCCTATGTGAGGGTTATTTGTGTGTTGTTCTAGTCATGGTACCATGGCCATTTTTTTTTATTAGTGGAGAAAAAGAGAGAAGTTAAGAGAGTGGTGAAGCAATGTAAAAAGAGAGCAAATGAGAGAGTGGGTGAGATGTTATCAACAAATTTTGTTGAAAATAAGAAAAAGTTTTGGAGTGAGATTAACAAGTTAAGAAAGCCTAGAGAACAAATGGATTTGTCAGTTAAAAATAGGAGAGGAGAGTTATTAAATGGAGAGTTAGAGGTATTGGGAAGATGGAAGGAATATTTTGAGGAATTGTTAAATGTTGATGAAGATAGGGAAGCTGTGATTTCGTGTATAGGGCAAGGAGGAATAACATCTTGTAGGAGTGAGGAAGAGCCAGTTGTGAGTGTGGGGGAAGTTCGTGAGGCAGTAGGTAAAATGAAAGGGGGTAAGGCAGCCGGGATTGATGGGATAAAGATAGAAATGTTAAAAGCAGGTGGGGATATAGTTTTGGAGTGGTTGGTGCAATTATTTAATAAATGTATGGAAGAGGGTAAGGTACCTAGGGATTGGCAGAGAGCATGCATAGTTCCTTTGTATAAAGGCAAAGGGGATAAAAGAGAGTGCAAAAATTATAGGGGGATAAGTCTGTTGAGTGTACCTGGTAAAGTGTATGGTAGAGTTATAATTGAAAGAATTAAGAGTAAGACGGAGAATAGGATAGCAGATGAACAAGGAGGCTTTAGGAAAGGTAGGGGGTGTGTGGACCAGGTGTTTACAGTGAAACATATAAGTGAACAGTATTTAGATAAGGCTAAAGAGGTCTTTGTGGCATTTATGGATTTGGAAAAGGCGTATGACAGGGTGGATAGGGGGGCAATGTGGCAGATGTTGCAAGTGTATGGTGTAGGAGGTAGGTTACTGAAAGCAGTGAAGAGTTTTTACGAGGATAGTGAGGCTCAAGTTAGAGTATGTAGGAAAGAGGGAAATTTTTTCCCAGTAAAAGTAGGCCTTAGACAAGGATGTGTGATGTCACCGTGGTTGTTTAATATATTTATAGATGGGGTTGTAAGAGAAGTAAATGCGAGGGTCTTGGCAAGAGGCGTGGAGTTAAAAGATAAAGAATCACACACAAAGTGGGAGTTGTCACAGCTGCTCTTTGCTGATGACACTGTGCTCTTGGGAGATTCTGAAGAGAAGTTGCAGAGATTGGTGGATGAATTTGGTAGGGTGTGCAAAAGAAGAAAATTAAAGGTGAATACAGGAAAGAGTAAGGTTATGAGGATAACAAAAAGATTAGGTGATGAAAGATTGAATATCAGATTGGAGGGAGAGAGTATGGAGGAGGTGAACGTATTCAGATATTTGGGAGTGGACGTGTCAGCGGATGGGTCTATGAAAGATGAGGTGAATCATAGAATTGATGAGGGAAAAAGAGTGAGTGGTGCACTTAGGAGTCTGTGGAGACAAAGAACTTTGTCCTTGGAGGCAAAGAGGGGAATGTATGAGAGTATAGTTTTACCAACGCTCTTATATGGGTGTGAAGCGTGGGTGATGAATGTTGCAGCGAGGAGAAGGCTGGAGGCAGTGGAGATGTCATGTCTGAGGGCAATGTGTGGTGTGAATATAATGCAGAGAATTCGTAGTTTGGAAGTTAGGAGGAGGTGCGGGATTACCAAAACTGTTGTCCAGAGGGCTGAGGAAGGGTTGTTGAGGTGGTTCGGACATGTAGAGAGAATGGAGCGAAACAGAATGACTTCAAGAGTGTATCAGTCTGTAGTGGAAGGAAGGCGGGGTAGGGGTCGGCCTAGGAAGGGTTGGAGGGAGGGGGTAAAGGAGGTTTTGTGTGCGAGGGGCTTGGACTTCCAGCAGGCATGCGTGAGCGTGTTTGATAGGAGTGAATGGAGACAAATGGTTTTTAATACTTGACGTGCTGTTGGAGTGTGAGCAAAGTAACATTTATGAAGGGATTCAGGGAAACCGGCAGGCCGGACTTGAGTCCTGGAGATGGGAAGTACAGTGCCTGCACTCTGAAGGAGGGGTGTTAATGTTGCAGTTTAAAAACTGTAGTGTAAAGCACCCTTCTGGCAAGACAGTGATGGAGTGAATGATGGTGAAAGTTTTTCTTTTTCGGGCCACCCTGCCTTGGTGGGAATCGGCCGGTGTGATAATAATAAAAATAAAAAAAAACAATTTTCTATAAGTTTACATCTTAACTGTTAAAACGATCGTCATATATTTTCATGAAGTTGCAGAACATGTTTTTCCAGCACATTTGGCATATTGCAGGTGCGACACAGGCTAAATGATGACTGGGCTTACGGGAATGATCCTGATGCTCGGCCATGGGACTTCCAGGCAGAGGAATGTGCACTTAGAGCATGTGTCGATAGATTTAATTCTCGACGATACAATTCAACTGTGGTAAGGATTTATTTTTTTATGGTTAGATGTTCTTTGTTATATTGTAACTTTTTTTTTTCAAGCTAGTCTTTTATGTAATTTGAATTAGTGTGCATCAATAGAATTTATGGAGTTTCTCTGTACAATGTACATAATATTCTATGATCTCATTTTACTCTCACCCCTCTGCCTTTTTCATGAGTAAATATTTATGAAAAGAGGCCTAGTTACACCAAAAGCCATATCTTCATGCTTGTTTTCTTACAGGATCCTGACTTCGAACCATTAGACAACTGTGTGACTAGTGTGTTGGGCAGACCTGTTGAATTGACTGAGGAATTTAAAAAACACTACGAGGTGTGGCTACAGCAGGAAGTGTTTTCAGCAGCCATAGACTGGGATCAGCTACTGGCTCCCAATGTATGAATTAAGAGGAAGTTCTTGGAGTTGTAGTGTTAAGGTGTAGCTAATTCACATAGGGTATCTTGTATACTTCCTTTGCAAATATAATTTGGGGAAAGCTATATTTATTATCAGAGGCAAAGTAAGATATAGGAGAATTTAGAGGTTCATCCTGAGATATCAAAAGAAGAAAAATGCTACTGATAAATCCACTTACCAAGAACATGTCAGGGATACTTGAATGTTTTTATGCTGCAGTACAGTACATTTGTTTTCTTGAATATTTGTTAAATGTGCTGATAAGGGGACCACAGTTGTGAGGGCATAAATTGTTTTGACATTTACTTCCTTTGTGGAGACCTTTAAAGTTATGATGTGAAACATACATGTACAATATTTACGGGTGGATAGTCTTCGCTCTTCCTCCTCCTCAGTGTCATCCATTGTACAGTATAGTATTTGATAGCCAACTGTGTCATTTTCTGATGGTCTTACTTGCTTTTGAATTGCATAAATTTGAGCAAACAAACCAAAGACCAGACAAGAAGAATATAGCCCTTTGATTTCATAAATTTTAAAGGATCTTTTTGCCTTAAGGCTTGTTCAGTATTTACTTAGCTTTGTATAAAGAGATAGTGAAAAATATTGTCAACCAGTCATACTGAAATAGTTTAATACGTATAGTATTTCGCAGAAATACTTTATTTACTTTCTGGTTTATGCAGAGCATGTGGGTCACTTTGCTGTGACAATGGTGGGTCACCTTAACATGGTGGTGTGCCTAGGTAGGAGCCTCTTCTCTGGGAGGGTGCCACTCTCCCCATGATGCTTGCCTGAAAACCCAACATATCTTTTGGCATAGATGGTAGGGACATTTCTTTTGTCTAAATTTGCTGACAATGTTGATGACACTGAACTATGGACATGGTTTGCGGAATGTGAAAAAATACTTTAGTTTTGCTTGGTGAGGACAGTAGTAAGTTTATAATAGTGCAGTATGTGCAAATTGAATGTTAGAAAATGAAAAATGTTTAAAGTACTGAATGACCTATTGTTTTTGGTGCTTTCTAAATAAAATAAAACACTGGTGTAAACATGTGGGTCACCTTAACCCTTAAACTGTCCAAATGTAGATCTATGTTCATGTGCATATCGCTCCGAACGTAGATCTGCATTTTTTTACATGCCTTCAAATGTAAAAATAGGTCGGAGCGCTACGCATGTGAACGTAGATCTACGTTTGGACAGGTTAAGGGTTAATAGGAAGTATGTTGTACTAGTTTGCAGAAGGAACAGAAGTGAAATGTCAGGACTGTGGATATAATGTAGTCAGTAACTGATACATAGAGCTGTAACAAAGCTGAAGGTAGTCAGTAACTGATACATAGAGCTGTAACAAAGCTGAAGGTAGTCAGTAACTGATACATAGAGATGTAACAAAGCTGAAGGTAGTCAGTAACTGATACATAGAGATGTAACAAAGCTGAAGGTAGTCAGTAACTGATACATAGAGCTGTAACAAAGCTGAAGGTAGTCAGTAACTGATACATAGAGATGTAACGAAGCTGAAGGTAGTCAGTAACTGATACATAGAGATGTAACAAAGCTGAAGGTAGTCAGTAACTGATACATAGAGATGTAACAAAGCTGAAGGTAGTCAGTAACTGATACATAGAGCTGTAACAAAGCTGAAGGTAGTCAGTAACTGATACATAGAGATGTAACGAAGCTGAAGGTAGTCAGTAACTGATACATAGAGATGTAACAAAGCTGAAGGTAGTCAGTAACTGATACATAGAGCTGTAACAAAGCTGAAGGTAGTCAGTAACTGATACATAGAGATGCAACAAAGCTGAAGGTAGTCAGTAACTGATACATAGAGATGTAACAAAGCTGAAGGTAGTCAGTAACTGATACATAGAGCTGTAACAAAGCTGAAGGTAGTCAGTAACTGATACATAGAGATGTAACGAAGCTGAAGGTAGTCAGTAACTGATACATAGAGATGTAACAAGCTGAAGGTAGTCAGTAACTGATACATAGAGATGTAACAAAGCTGAAGGTAGTCAGTAACTGATACATAGAGATGTAACAAAGCTGAAGGTAGTCAGTAACTGATACATAGAGATGTAATGAAGCTGAAGGCCAAAAGAATATTAATGAGATAAAGAAATTAAGGTATGTAGGAGAAATCATGTGCAACAACATTCCTTTAGTGTGTGGCAAGATAGTTGTATACAGGGAGTGTCTGAGGATTGCATGAATTGTAATCCTGGGGAAGTGTTAAACCTGCAGTAGTCAGACAGTACCTGGAGAACGGGAAGTACGTATACAGGTTTTATGCAAGGAATGAAGGGAAAGCTCCATTTCCTTAGATCAAGAGCCCTTCACCAGCATCAAGGCAACCCCCTTGAAGGGTGCTCACATGTAGTCTTGTTAACAGAATAATCTTGCATGCCATTAACATGCTTCATGCTTTAGTTATGGCTAGTATCTCTCCAAACAAGTATTTCCTTTTGTGTGTGTGTGTGTGCGTGTACGCATGTAGGACTTATCACTTGGCCAGTGACACTTAAGTTCCATGAAGTTTTATTTTCCCCCCTTATGAAAAATAAGTACGTACACTGAATGCAAGTGTGTGTGTGTGTGTGAGAGAGAGAGACAACAAATGGAGGATGGAACCTCCACTTTTTCTTTGGTTGTATGACTCATAATTTATGAGTCATAATGACTCATAATTTATGAGTCATTAGAACTATTATAATTGTCATGTCTTTGTGTAATTAAATTATTTCCTTGTAAATATTGTAATTAAATACATTTATGGTAACTGTGTTATTACATAATTCCTTTTTTCCCAATAAAATGTTGCTTCTTTGGGTCACCCAACCCTAGTGGAAAATTAGTTTAAGAATATCATTATTCATTATAGGATGACAAACATATTTTTTGTTTTAACTATTTTAATATGAAACTGTTTCTTTAAACACCATCTTCCAGTTAGTGTATGTGTGATGTGCATTCTTCACACAGGAATACTACTCTAAAGCTCCTACCTTTGTATATCAAACTCCTTTCCTGTACTTGCCTGCTTGTAGTTACAGGGCCCTGCCTCAACTTTCCACTCTCCAGATTCACTCTCTCTTAGCCTTGTGGGTCCTGTTATACCTGCTTTTAAAATTGTGCATAAAGCCTGCATCCATCGCTTCCCAAGATCATTCCACTTCCTGACCACTCTTGAGACTGAAGAATTATTTCCTTGTATCCCTGTGGTTCACCTGGGACTAACTTCCAGCAGTATCCCAAGTTCCCATTTCGTGCTTCTCAAACAGCCTATCCCTGTCTACCTTGTTCCCCTGAGCATTTTGTATGTTATCTCCTTCCTGGTTCTTCTGTAATAGGGGTTTAATTTAAACATTACCAATTGAGATTTGGTGAATACATATATAGGCACCTACTTAGACAACAGTACAAGATACTATGCAAAATATTATACAACAAAACCCTCATGGGAGGTTCTTGATTCTAGATAGCTGTATAACCCTTGCAGTTTAGCACTTTTGATTATAATAATGATTCTAGATAAAGTATTGAACCTATGCTCCAATTCCTTGAACTGAGCCTGAATGCCTTCCATTTCTCCAGTTGTATATAAAAATAATCTTGATGCTGGAAAGGGGGCTCTTGATCTAAGAAATTGGACCTGTGCTTCTTGGACATTAAATCTCCAATTTTCCCAGGTGCTTTATGACCCATATGGGTTCAGTGCTATAATTAATAAAAATAATACTGTATAACGAGGTAAATGTTTTCTTTGAGTCGCCCTGCTTAGGAAAGAGATGGCTATTGAGGCAAAAAAAAAAAAATGGAAATAAATGCTTTAGGAAAAGTGGTTTTAGCAATAAAATCTTTGCTCCATTTTAATCGGACACACACTTGGATATCTTGTGAAAAAATAATCTGCACTGCAATGTGAGGATAGCCATATCACATGTCAATTCATCATCTCTTAACAGACTATCCTACCTATCAATGGGCATACTGTATAACCCTTGTGGTTTAGTGCTTCTTTTTCATTATAATATCAGTGGGGATGTACAACTTGCTTGCAACGCCTCCATCACCCTGACACACTACCTGACCTTGCTCAAAGTCCAGCCTCTGACACAGACACCTTTGAATTTTAAACAAAATTAACTTATTGCCTCTGCTTAGGTATGTTTTGTCCTGCTGGGATTTGGTCCTACCTTTGTGGGCCACTAGCTCTGCTACAGTGCTCTTTTTCTTAGACTACCTCAACTCTTGCTTTACTACTACTACCCTTGTAGGTTTAGCACTTCTTTTTTATTATAATATTACTACCAGCCTCACCATTAATACTATTTCTCTCGTCCCTCGCTTATATATTCTGGCTGCCCTTCACGCTTGTGTCTAGTCAATGGTCTATGTCAGACCAAAACGTCCTTATAGTTTGTCTCATATGCGGGTTATTTGTGTATTGTTCCAGTCACGGTATTTATTTTCCTTCAACATGATTATCTCTCATTCTCCAAGTGTTGTCTCCTCAAGTGAGGTTCCTTGACGCTGGTGAGGGGCTCTTGATCTAGGGAATTGGATCTGTGCTCCGGTTCCCTGAATTGACCTTGATTACCCTCCATCCCCCCCCATGTGCTGTATAATCCTACAGGTTTAGCGCTTTATAAATATAACGAGAGCACAATGTGTCAATCCAGGCTGCCGGAAGCCTACTACTGGTGACCCTCCAGGTTCTTGATGCGAGGAACTGGCTTCTCGAAACAATACCTCCTATTTCCCAGGTGCTATAAGACTCCTACGGGTTTATTGCTTCCCCCAATTTAAGCAATATTAGAAATACTACTAGTGCCAGTTTTCACATCCCCATAAAGACTTAAGTGAGGAAATGTCAGCAGGTTATGGGCAGGAAAAAAGGAAGAAATCGAAGGGTAACTGCAGTGAGTGAAGGTGACCTTGGCTCCCCTGTGGGTTACTAGGACTGTTTGGCTGACCCACGGGTAACATATATACATGTTCAACTGGTGTAATAACATGTTTGGTGCTATGAATCGTACCTCAGCCTACGTGACTGTGATATAGTATTATCTATGGTAGTGATAATCTACAATGCCTATCGCCATCCGAGTCCAACACTGTTAGGCAATCTGTTGATAATTTCCAATATATACAATAGTTATTTTCCTCTAACCTGGTATATAATTATTGTTGAATAAAGGAGGGGTAAGTAGAGGAAATTAAGTTACCTCTCAGCTGTTAACTTAGATATAAAAGCTATTTAACAAAATCTTAAATACTGATAAAATAATACCTAGCGAGCAGGGTTGACCTTTGTCATATTCAACATACCAACTCACATATATCCTTTATAAACACTAACGCTGAATAACAGACCTATAAAACTAATTTGGAAAAAAGTTAATCTACCAATACAACTCAGTGTGCGTTTGAAACTGCTTTGAGATAATGGAGTTTGGACAAAATAAAATGAAAATATTGAGTATGTGGTGAGTGTTGGAAGTGAGGATCGCCTGAGGGACTAAGTAACTACAACACAACTCTTACTAACACTCAGTGTGAGTAAAGTCACTAAGGGGGAAGGTTGTGTCATGCTGCTCTCTCCATCATACCTCGGCCGCTACTCTTGCAGTAATAAGCCGAGAAACACTTCTATTCACGTATAAAACGGATATACTGTAAAGCTGACTTTGAAATATGTTTGGTAGTGAACTATCTTCAGTGACTACTACAACCTTAATGGCAAGTCTAGTTAAACTTTACAAAACTTGGAAAATTCAGATATATGTTTGTATATATATGTCGTGCCGAATAGGTAAAATTGGTCAATCAGCAAGAACTCGTTTAAAATTAAGTCATTTCTAAAATTTTCTCGTACCTTAAAAGGTATATTTTTTCATTATTGTTAATGTAAAAATTAATTTTGTAACAAAAGAACCTTAGAAAACTTACCTGACCTTATTATAACAAGCGCAATTTAATTTAGCTTAATCCAATTAAATATATTTTAGGTAAGTTTACAATAATTTAATAATAAACAAACACAATTAAATATATTTTTTTTCGTTAGGTTTAGAATTATTTTTGCGAAATTATTGCATATACAAATTTTCGCTTGCCTTATTCGGCAAGAAGAGCATTGCTGTTTAAGCCAAAATCGAAAGTTTTACCTATTCGACACGACATATATATGGTTTGAGATTGTTACTAAGGTCACATTTTATCTGGTTTGTATTTTAATGAGGTTCCTTGATGTTGGTGAGGGGCTCTTGATCTAGGGAATTGGATCTGTGCTCCAGTTCCCTAAATTAAGCCTGAATACCTTCCCCCCCAACAGGCGCTGCATAATCCTACGGGTTTAACGCTCCCCTTAATAATAATAATATATTGAGTTCAGGTCCTGGTCTGAGATGATAGATAATTTAGATGTAACCCAACCTAGATAACCTTACATAACTGAACCTTACTCCGCCAGCGGGAGATGTGGGAATGGCACGTCTATGTTAACATTCCATGCTTCTTCATTCTGCTGTGCTGTATAGCCCTTGTGGCTTAGCGCTTCTTTTTGATTATAATAATAATTCATTCTGCTGTGATTGGCTAAGCTAGTAATGAGACTCCATGCTAAGTGTTGATTTGCTCTGAAGTGCCACTTGTGCCCAAATAAACTTTTCTGTTAATCCCAAAATAAAATTTTGCACACAAAATAATAATTATTTCTGGGTTATATATAACATGTTTGTATTTTACCCAATAAAATAATAGACGAGTTCCAACCGGGAACTAAACTCAATATTAACCGTATTATCAACGTTGTTATATATAAAACATCACACTTTAAATCGTCAGTGTGAAGTGTTACATGTATGACAGAATGTTAATTAATAATATTAACACGCAAGCGCTTACAATTTACATTTTTAACTTGAGTTTTTACATGTCTTATAAAATATTTGATTAACCCATTCCTACCCATTGCAAGTCAAAAAAATAAGATATTGTATAAAAATTATAGTACAGTGGCTGGAATAATTCACTTAAAAAATAGCCAAGCTCGTGGCTTGGTTGGTAGCGTCCTCAGCTTACACACTGAGGGACCGGGGTTGATCCCGGCACGGGTGAAACGTTGAGCATGTTTTATTACATCTGCCCAGGTAGTAATAGGTTGGTAGACACAAACATCCAGGTAGGTGAATAAGACTCGTGTGCCTTACCTGGGTATCTATACTGAGAGATGTGCCTTACCTGGGTATCTATACTGAGAGATGATTCGTCTGCGCGATAGACTTTGTCATTCTAATGATTAGATTAATAAAGGCTGCCGTGCGGGTTTAACTTACCACAAAAGATACCCAGGTATTGCACATATATCTTATTCATCAGCTTGTCGGTATTATCCCTTCAGGGAAGGTTCCTTGATGTTGGTGAGAGGCTCTTGATTTAGGGAATTAGATCTGTGCTCCAGTTCCCCGAATTAAGCCTGAATGCCTTCCACATCCCCCCCCCAGGCGCTGTATAATCCTACGGGTTTAGCGCTTCCCCTTTGATTATAATAATAATTGTCAGCATTATATCACTGATCTAATAAGCCAGGGAAGTACTGCCGTCTTGTCACACTAGTGTGAAACTCAAACGATTTTCACTGGTAGGATTTGTAGATGAATGGTTCAGAGAACCGACATGTTAATAAATTAGACACATGTGCAACTGAACATTAAAATGGTATAAAATACCGACAGATTGTTAGGTAAGACACATATGCAACAGTTAGGTATCTTTATTTTGAAACGTTTCGCCTACACAGCAGGCTTCTTCAGTCGAGTACAGAAAAGTTGATAGAAGCAGAAGATACTTGAAGACGATGTAATCAGTCCATCACCCTTAAAGTTCATATTCAAGTTCAACTTCATATTGTTTCAGACAACGGAACAATGCTCTTCTCCAGACTGAGGGACTGACCACCTCAAAACTTTAAGGGTGATGGACTGATTACATCGTCTTCAAGTATCTTCTGCTTCTATCAACTTTTCTGTACTCGACTGAAGAAGCCTGCTGTGTAGGCGAAACGTTTCAAAATAAAGATACCTAACTGTTGCATATGTGTCTTACCTAACACATGCGCAACTCTTGGGTATCTTTATTGAGGAAACGTTTCGCCACACAGTGGCTTCATCAGTCCATACGTAGGAGAAACTTGAAGAACAGGAGGAGAATGAGGTAATCAGTCCCTCAACCTTGAGTCGATGTGTTCAGTCCATCAATCTTGAATAGAATACGGCATATGAGCGGAGAAGCAGCTTATAAACCGTATGGCAGGAGAGGTGCAGCAGTCATAGGTGGTGTCACATTTGTTCAATGTGGAAGTAGGTCGTGCCCAAGAATTAGGCAAGCGAAGAATTCCTAAGTATTAAGATCCCAAGAAGTTGCAGTGTCTGACAGGTTTGTAGATGAATGGTTCAGATTACCTCATTCTCCTCCTGTTCTTCAAGTTTCTCCTACGTATGGACTGATGAAGCCACTGTGTGGCGAAACGTTTCCTCAATAAAGATACCCAAGAGTTGCACATGTGTCTAATTTATCAACTGGTAGGATTGTTGATCTTTTCTTTGTTACTTGTGTGAGATGGCAGGTGAATATTACATTCAGTATGTACATATTACTTAACTAGTTTCTTGTTAAGATATTTCTTAGTCTTGCAATATTTCGTTATTGTAGTGACCTGTGTCTCAGCCATATAACACCCCCAGCGTGTAACAATAAATTGTGTCTAGCCTAAGATTTAGAACCCAGGAACCTGAATGATTCTCTCTCTCTCTCTCTCTCTCTCTCTCTCTCTCTCTCTCTCTCTCCTCTCTCTCTCTCTCTCTCTCTCTCTCTCTCTCTCTCTCTCTCTCTCTCTCTCTCTCTCTCTCTCTCTCTCTCTCTCTCTCTCTCTCTCTCTCTCTCTCTCTCTCTCTCTCTCTCTCTCTCTCTCTCTCTCTCTCTCTCTCTCTCTCCTCTAATATATATATATATATATATATATATCTGTGTGTGTATAACCTTGCTATATTAGGGTGAGTTTAATTGCCCTTATGTCACTTCTCCCTTCTCTCTACTCTCTCCTTTTAATCCTCCAATTTTTCCTATTCTTATAAATCTCTCTTATTTTTCTTCCTTCTCCTCTTCCTCTAAAACCTCTTCATTTCCCTTATTTTTCTCACTCATTCCTTTCCTCCTACTTTTCTCCTCATTCTCTTCCCATCTCTTAGTATGCGACTCAAAACAGTCGACTGACGCCTAGGTACTCATTTTCAGTTTGGATTTTTGGATATTTGGATTTTTACCCTTGCATCGCCTAGCCTGTAAATCAAACCTGATTATTATTATTATTATTATTATAATCAAGGGGAAGCGCTAAACCCAGAGGATTATACAGCGCCTGGGGAAGGGGATGTGGAAGGCATTCAGGCTTAATTCGGGGAACTGGAGCACAGATCCAATTCCCTAAATCAAAAGCCTCGCCAACATCAAGGAACCTTCCTTGAGGGGAAATCAAACCTGAGATCTTCGGATGTGAGCTGCAAGTTCTACCGTAAATTACTTTTTTTCTGTGTCCCTTACGCATAAATTTGTAGTTAGAGAATATACCTTTCATTATAAAATTTATTGGATATACTGTATATATTTCACTGGATATATTTTGTTATTTTTAAATCTTTAACACGAATTTAAGTACACTTGTGAGGCTAGTATGTTTTGTGTGTTTTATTGTAAGTGTGAAACACTTCATATATAAAGCTAATTGCAATTCTTGTTAGAATTGTTTGAGTCTTGTTACAAGTTATTACAGGTGTTGCGTACTTGGCAGATGTTTGCCACAAGTGTTCTCAGGGAGAGGATATTAACCCTGGTGACCCACTGAGAGAGACAACCAAGGTGGCACGTTAAAGCATATCTTATCTTGAACAGTGGGGACTATCTGAAGAGTAGCCTCGCATCACCATGGTTAGGCAGGACAATTGTTTTCTGACCCGCCACTGGATCTTTTGGTCACTTGACCAAAGCCTTCCCATGGCTTACAAATCCACCCCCTTCCTTTAAAAAAATATGATTTGTAGTATAAAGGTTAACAGTCAAATGGTTTAGTAAAATTTTAGCACCCCATTTTTGTATTTAGTGTTAAAACCAAATTAGGACCCTACTTTTAATTTTGCTTAAATTTACGAACTATAAAATACTTGCTTAACCTATTTTGAGGATTTGTATATATAACAGTCTTTCCTTTGAGTGGGGAGGAAATATGAGTATGTAAAAGAATGTGTCATGTAACAATTCTGAGAATTTTTTTTTTCTGAGTGGTGTGGAGAAACTTAAATATTACATCTTATTATGTGATATTTAATTTTATCGGGGTGGACCAGTAAGCCAGAAGACCTTGATCAATAAATAATAACCAAGATTTTTAAAGGGGTGGACCAGTAAGCCAGCGGAAGGCCTCGGACAGATGACCAAAACTTCCAGCTGCGGGTCATCATATGACTAAGACCCGCATCGGGAAACACTTGTCCTGTTTCCTGACAAATCTTACCTAACCTAACCTCGGTCAGATGGCCAAAAGGTCCAAGAAGTGGGTCATTTTATTACTTTAACCCATGTCAAAAATAATTTTCCCATTTCTCATGGCAAACAAAATGTCAGCACCATATTCTAATGAAAGACTGGTCGGTATGACAGTAGAATATCCAGTGATTTCTTGGTGGAAGATCGCCTCAGCACGGTGTAACTTACCAAGCTAAACAGACTCTTCCTATTGATTATCTTGTTAGATTTTTGAACAGCGTTACATTCTTAGATTAATTACATTTAGCATGATACCGTAGTTCACGAGTGATTCATAGCTTAATAGTAGGGCATTCAGCTCACAACCAAAAGAATCCAGGTTTGATTTCCAAGCGGGGCGAGACATGTTACCTCTGTTCATCTGTCAGTAAGTAGGTAGTGTTTGCTGTAGTGAGGTACATCCTGAGAAAGGACCCTAACGGATGTAAGACTGATAAAATAGATTATGGCGGCTGTGGGTCTGCGAGTCGCTAGCAGCAACAGCTTGGTTAATTAGGTAGTCAACGAGGAAGCCTGAACTCAGGCAGGGCTGCGAGGTTAGAAGAGCCCTTGAAACCAGTCAATGGTATGTCAAATTCTTTGGCTTTCTTAGGTTATATACGGTTAATAATCAAAGATCATCTGAGCTTTCATCTGGCCCCGGGTGGTAAGAAAATTTGTTTTCCAGCACTTTAGTTACATAATGTGAAGGCTGCAGTCATGACTTACATGATGCAAATAATTATGTGCTCTTCAAGGGGTATGCCTTGATGCTAGAGAAAGGCCCTTGATCCGAGAAACTGAAGCTACACTCCCCATCCTCAGACCAAACCTGATCCCCTCCCACTTCCCAGACGCTGTGACCCTGATTGATTTAGGGTATAATAATGTTATTGTACTTTCAGGGATAAATTAGTATTGAGTTTGCTCATTGTAAACATCCTGTTCTGTTCTTCATATAATTTTTTTTTTTTTACTTTTCCAGAGAGAGAGAGCTACCGGGACGCTATCAGTTTTTGAAAAACAAAATAAGTCGGGTGACTCGAGTGAAAAAGTGATGTGAAGGCATAATTGTGACACATTAGCCATAAGTATTACTAATGTCGGATGTGAGGTGTTGGAGCCAGGAAGTGTTAGTGAATGTGGATAAGTTCGTTGCTGTCACCAGGAAATGCTTCACATGAGAGATATGAAACGTGTTGCAACAATCATATTTGTATATATGTTGCCGAGTAAGTTTTAGTTAATGCGTAATGTGTTCAGGTCAATAGCGCTACCATATTGGTTGGTGTGTGATTCAGGAAGTGTGTACGCGACAAAGTGAACTGGTTCCAACCATAACAGTGTTGGAAAGTGGAATGGAGGAGTTGAGTGGGGAGTGTTGGAAAGTGTGGGTTGAGGTAATATGTTGGTAAGTGTGTTGTTGTAGCGATGGTGGTGAGAGGTGTGTTAGGGGTGGGAGTGACGCTCTTATTGCTGTTGGCGGTGGTGGAGGGAGGACAGGAGGTGGAAGGGGCTGCCGCCCCCTTTACGGATGAGTACCCAGTCTTGGGCGTGGACTATCCTGGCGAGGTTGTGGACTACCCAGGCCAGCTAGATTACTTAGATGCTGAACATTACTACACTAATCACTTCACGCCAGACTTATCGAACTCGACGCTACGAAAGTGTCGCTGTGCCGGGGAGGAAGTGTGGGGAAAGGGCGCGTGCCACCCCCATGACACAATTGTGGCCATCGTGGACCCCCAGACCGGGCAGCGGGTTGCGGCTAACACCAGTAGCCTGACCAGAGTGGTGGTTGGGCAGGTGAAGTGTCCCGCCCCGCGGGTCTCGGCGCTACTAGACTCCAATCGTCACCCAGAGCATGAATTTTCTTTGGAGGAGTCAGGTCATCTGTACTGGCAAGGCGAGACCTTCTCAGATTACTGCCTCGAGCATACCTACACTCCTGACGGGGAGCCCTCCGCCTGGGAGGCACAGGTGTGTCTGAACCCACCCTCAGTGCCCCGCTGCTGCCCGTCGGGATACGCTCTCCACATTCTCGACGGCTGTGTGCCCGAGGTGGGCGTGGTATGGTCACCGCCCGTGCAGGTACAGGAGCAGGTGGTAGCGTGGGGGCAGGTAGAGGGCGATGTTGTTAATATCACCTGCGACGCTCAGTCTGAGACTCAACACGTGGAGGTGGGTGGTGAAGGCGGCGCCACTCTGTTGTACAGCCCCCAGTCCGCCCTATTGTCCTGGACGCCGCCCACAGAGCTTAAGCCCAAGCAGCATCAGGACTACTGCGTAGGCGTGGAGGCGGGCGCAGCGGGGCGCTACCTCGCCAAGCTGTGCTACACAGACCCTATGAAAGCACATCGTCAGGCCTGCAACAACACCACCTGCGTGCGCAAGTGCTGCCCTCAGGGTTCCTTTTTCTGGCAAGAGTGTGTGCCAGTGGAGGCGCAGGAGGAGGAGTGGCAGCCAGAGTTCCACTATCCTGACACCCTAGCTGCAGGCGCCCCTCCCCCGCACCCCCTCACTTTCGTCTATGGCTTTCCCCTCTGCCCCTCCTGCTTCCAGCTGGAAACTTACCGCACAGAAGAGGACAAATTCTACCTGCTGACAGATGGCTCCCTGCACGTGCCTATCTTCTCCAAGGTGTTCCCACCAGATCAGTACTGCCTCGACAAGTTCCTCACAGATACGGGGCAGGTGCACACTCTGCCCCTCGTGTGCTTCCAAGAGGATGACGCCAGCGCCAGCAGCGCTTGCAAGGCTGTGCAACTGTACGTGTACCCCGTGCTGCTGGTGGTGTCGTGCGTCTTCCTGGCCATCACACTGCTCATCTACGTCAGCGTGCCGGAGCTGCACGCCAAGGTGCACGGCAAGTGTCTCGTCTCGCATGTCTCGGCCCTCCTGTTGGCATATGTCAGCCTCGTCACTGTGCAGTGGAGCACAGGACTTATGCCTCTAGCTGCATGCAAAGTTATGGGTTAGTATCACACAGCTTACTCTTTTAATTGGCTGGATCCATGGGTCATTATTTTCCTCACATTTACATTCATTGTTTCCGAGGGATAATTATGCATCCGAGCCTTATGCTTAGCCCCTGGTTAAGGGCCGAACCCTGGAGTGATGGCTGTTGTAATGGACACAGTACTCCTTCATCTCTCTTTTGTGACAGTGGACCACCAAATTGTTCAGGGCATAGAGGAGGATATTTGTTTCTTGATTAATACACTTCAGGGGGGGGGGGAATGGGTGTCTTGAATATGGTAAAGGGCCTTTTATCCAAGGAATCAGAGCTACTCTCCTCAATTCTTGGATCAAATCTGATTGCCTTCCTATCCCAAGGGACTCGCTGATTCCCTATGAGTATAGCGAGCCCCCTCAAAAATAATAATAATCATAATGTAATTTTCAATGTTTCCATTGAATGTCGAATTTTGTAACGCTTTTAATATGATCATGAAGTGTTAATGCGTGATTGGTTTTACCTTTTTTTGTACTGGCATACCCGTGTGTAAGTGTCATTGTGTAGTTGAAGTGCAAATGTGTAGTTGCAGTGCAAACAAATGCCACATCCATCCTCCCTGGCTGTGCCACACTCAGTATAACGTTGCTCACAGCTGTTGCTACTCCGCTGTTTTCAAACACCTGTGTCAAATGTTTTCTTTGTTACAATACGCAGTTATGTAAACATTCTTCCATCAAGGTTTTTGATCTATTAATTTTAGTTGACACGTATAACTGAACAGCAAACCACAGTTAGGTTCATAACCATCTTCTCATCAGTCGGGTATGGAAAATTACCCTCTTACAGTTACGAATCTGATACTGACAGCACATGGAAAGACACTTGGCTCCTCTGGTAGAGGACTACCAGGTCGAGCTTCTGTTCACCATATCACATAGACTGTCTTATCTATCAGAACACGCAGAATTCCCTTTCGACATCTACAATGCTCTGATTCACTCACTCTAATTTAAGGTACCTAAAATGAAAGATTGTACTAAGGACTGTAATGGTAAAGTCCAGGGAGGCGGTTTATGTGGACAGTACTATTCAATGCAAATGATCTGTCATGGCTGATATATTCGCTTTAATTAAACCAGAAATTAACTCAACTGACCATTTTGAAAAGCATTCTTGACATTATATTCACAAATAATGATCTAATACAGGACATAATTGTGTGACAGTATTAAACATTACTCTCCAGACCACCATACACACCAGTCTTCAGCAGCTCAGTACAAACCATAACAAGGATGTATTCAATAAAATCAGTTTCAGCCATAATTGCACTAAATGGGATCAAACAAGTTATGGTATAATTACTGACAATATGTTAGGTAAATGGACACGGCTTAACAAAGCTCTTGGAGAGCGAAACGTTGCCACAATAATATGAAACGTTGGTTTGCATCTGTGTCCATTTATCTAACACACAAATCATGACAATGAAACCTGCTAGGAGAAATAATATAAATAACATAAATCTAAACCAGTGCTTGAGATAATGATCTCAACTGGCAACATCAGTGTGCTCCAGGCTCGGACTGAAAATACAAAGATGAGAGTACATATTAGACAGATAAAGATGTTTAGGCTCGGACTGAAAAAACAAAGATGAGAGTACATATTAGACAGATAGATGTTTAGGCTCGGACTGAAAAAACAAAGATGAGAGTACATATTAGACAGATAGATGTTTAGGCTCGGACTGAAAAAACAAAGATGAGAGTACATATTAGACAGATAAAAATGTTTCATCTGGAGACAGTTTGTCAAGAAGACAAAGAGAAATGTTTCCTGAAGCGGGTCTTAATTATATGATAATCCTCAACTGGAGTTTTTGATAATTTGACAGAGGCCTTTCGCTGGCTTGCCGATTCATCAGCCCTTGTGGCTTAGTGCTTCTTTTTTGATTATAATAATAATTGCCGTTTCATCCCTTTAAAAATTATGGTTATAATTATAACTATTAGAATTATCCCTCAGGGTATATCCTTGGCAGAGATAAAGAACCAAAGAGCTGCAAAAGTCCAGATTATCTTAGGAACGAGTAAGAAAACAGAAATATAATTCAATGATTTAAAATTTAATGCACTGTACAGTGCTTAGGAGACGAGAAAATCAAAAAGTTATCTGTAAAATTGAAAGCAGTTCATCCAGTATTAGGCCCTTGTTTTAAGGAAATGGAACTTTCCCTGATGAAGAAATAAGCGAAATAATGAAATAGGTCTTCTAAAAATTCAAAACATAACATTTCTCAGATTTTAATGTAGCCCTAATCTCACTTTACTTAGAATAAGTCGTTGATATCATGTCCATGTTCCCTGCCCTAAACATCCTGTTGAGACAGTCTAGAAACAGGCATCAACCCAGTCACTAAAACCCACTGATAAAGACCGTAAACTGCGAGTGGAGGCTGTGAACTAGGCTCCTAAGGTGCGAGTGGAGGCTGTGAACTAGGCTCCTAAGGTGCGAGTGGAGGCTGTGAACTAGGCTCCTAAGATGCGAGTGGAGGCTGTGAACTAGGCTCCTAAGGTGCGAGTGGAGGCTGTGAACTAGGCTTCTAAGATGCGAGTGGAGGCTGTGAACTAAGGTGCGAGTGGAGGCTGTGAACTAGGCTCCTAAGATGCGAGTGGAGGCTGTGAACTAGGCTCCTAAGGTGCGAGTGCAGGCTGTGAACTAGGCTCCTAAGGTGCGAGTGGAGGCTGTGAACTAGGCTCTTAAGATGCGAGTGGAGGCTGTGAACTAGGCTCCTAAGGTGCGAGTGGAGGCTGTGAACTAGGCTTCTAAGATGCGAGTGGAGGCTGTGAACTAAGGTGCGAGTGGAGGCTGTGAACTAGGCTCCTAAGATGCGAGTGGAGGCTGTGAACTAGGCTCCTAAGGTGCGAGTGCAGGCTGTGAACTAGGCTCCTAAGGTGCGAGTGGAGGCTGTGAACTAGGCTCTTAAGATGCGAGTGGAGGCTGTGAACTAGGCTCCTAAGGTGCGAGTGGAGGCTGTGAACTAGGCTTCTAAGATGCGAGTGGAGGCTGTGAACTAAGCTCCTAAGGTGCGAGTGGAGGCTGTGAACTAGGCTCCTAAGATGCGAGTGCAGGCTGTGAACTAGGCTCCTAAGGTGCGAGTGGAGGCTGTGAACTAGGCTCTTAAGATGCGAGTGGAGGCTGTGAACTAGGCTCCTAAGATGCGAGTGAAGGCTGTGAACTAGGCTCCTAAGGTGCGAGTGGAGGCTGTGAACTAGGCTCCTAAGGTGCGAGTGGAGGCTGTGAACTAGGCTCCTAAAGTGCGAGTGGAGGCTGTGAACTAGGCTCCTAAGGTGCGAGTGGAGGCTGTGAATTAGGCTCCTAAGATGCGAGTGGAGGCTGTGAACTAGGCTCCTAAGATGCGAGTGGAGGCTGTGAACTAGGCTCCTAAGATACGAGTGGAGGCTGTGAACTAGGCTCCTAAGGTGCGAGTGGAGGCTGTGAATTAGGCTCCTAAGATGCGAGTGGAGGCTGTGAACTAGGCTCCTAAGATGCGAAGGAGGCTGTGAATTAGGCTCCTAAGGTGCGAGTGGAGGCTGTGAATTAGGCTCCTAAGATGCGAGTGGAGGCTGTGAACTAGGTTCCTAAGATACGAGTGGAAGCTGTGATCTAGAATATGTTAGTAAGCTGTGAATAAGGCTTGTATAGTAGGTTTCTACCTAATATAATTCATAGCCTCCAGAGTAAGATATTGCGCCACAAAGATGGTGGCATAATTGCCACTCAGATGATTAAAATTTCTAGCGAAACTAAACGTAAGTCGTGAGCTCTGCAAGACCTCACACGACCACCCTAGTCTTTGTGTACACTTGACACACGTACACCGTATGTATACTTGACTAGTACACTGTATGTACACCGTGTGTACGAGTGTCATGACACGTACACCAGAGACGTGCACCGTGTACACCAGAGACGTGCACCGTGTACACCTGACACGTACACTATGTACATCTGACACGTACATCGTGTGTACATCTGACATGCGTACACTATTATGAAAAGCTTTGCAATTTTCAACGTTTTTACCTTCGTATTGTTTTCCAAGAAGCCGCGAGTTGGTGAATTGTGAGCAAGTGTAAGCATGAGCGTGAGTGAACCACACCATGACCTTGACGTGAGTGAACCACACCATGACGTGAGTGAACCACACCATGACGTGAGTGAACCACACCATGACGTGAGTGAACCACACCATGACGTGAGTGAACCACACCATGACGTGAGTGAACCACACCATGACGTGAGTGAACCACATCATGACCTTGACATGAGTGAACCACACCATGACGTGAGTGAACCACATCATGACGTGAGTGAACCGAGCCATGACCTTGACGTGAGTGAACCAAACCATGACCTTGACGTGAGTGAACCGAGCCATGACCTTGACGTGAGTGAACCACACCATGACCTTGACGTGAGTGAACCACACCATGACCTTGACGAGTGAACCACACCATGACCTTGACGTGAGTGAACCTCATCATGACCTTGACGTGAGTGAACCAAACCATGACCTTGACGTGAGTGAACCGAGCCATGACCTTGACGTGAGTGAACCAAACCATGACCTTGACGTGAGTGAACCGAGCCATGACCTTGACGTGAGTGAACCACACCATGACCTTGACGTGAGTGAACCACACCATGACCTTGACGAGTGAACCACACCATGACCTTGACGTGAGTGAATCACATCATGACCTTGACGTGAGTGAACCAAACCATGACCTTGACGTGAGTGAACCGAGCCATGACCTTGACGTGAGTGAACCACACCATGACCTTGACGTGAGTGAACCACATCATGACCTTGACGTCAGTGAACCACACCATGACGTGAGTGAACCACACCATGACCTTGACGTGAGTGAACCACACCATGACCTTGACGTGAGTGAACCACTCCATGACGTGAGTGAACCGAGCCATGACCTTGACGTGAGTGAACCACTCCATGACGTGAGTGAACCGAGCCATGACCTTGACGTGAGTGAACCAAACCATGACCTTGACGTGAGTGAACCGAGCCATGACCTTGACGTGAGTGAACCACATCATGACCTTGACGTGAGTGAACCACATCATGATCTTGACGTGAGTGAACCACACCATGACCTTGACGTGAGTGAACCACATCATGACCTTGACGTGAGTGAACCACATCATGACCTTGACGTCAGTGAACCACACCATGACGTGAGTGAACCACACCATGACCTTGACGTGAGTGAACCACACCATGACGTGAGTGAACCGAGCCATGACCTTGACGTGAGTGAACCACATCATGACCTTGACGTGAGTGAACCAAACCATGACCTTGACGTGAGTGAACCGAGCCATGACCTTGACGTGAGTGAACCACATCATGACCTTGACGTGAGTGAACCACATCATGACCTTGACGTGAGTGAACCACACCATGACCTTGACGTGAGTGAACCACATGACCTTGACGTGAGTGAACCACATCATGACCTTGACGTCAGTGAACCACACCATGACCTTGACGTGAGTGAACCACACCATGACGTGAGTGAACCGAGCCATGACCTTGACGTGAGTGAACCACATCATGACCTTGACGTGAGTGAACCAAACCATGACCTTGACGTGAGTGAACCGAGCCATGACCTTGACGTGAGTGAACCACATCATGACCTTGACGTGAGTGAACCACACCATGACCTTGACGTGAGTGAACCACACCATGACCTTGACGTCAGTGAACCAAGCCATGGCCTTGACGTGAGTGAACCACACCATGACCTTGACGTGAGTGAACCACACCATGACCTTGACGTCAGTGAACCAAACCATGAGTGTAGAACAAATAATAATAGCAACAACAGTAGTTTATAAGTAACAGTACTGTGTTGCTTGCCCACAGCCTCGGTGATACACTTCAGCTTCATGGCTGCCTTCTTCTGGCTCAACGTTATGTGCTTCGACATCTGGTGGACCCTCAAGTGAGTACTGTGTGTGTGTGTACTTTCTATTTGTATTACCTATTTGTGGTTGCAGGGGTCGATTCACAGCTCCTGGCTCCGCCTCTTCACTGGTCGCTGCTAGGTCTACTCTCTCCCTGCTCCATGAGCTTTATCATATCTCTTCTTAAAGCTGTGTGTGTGTGTGTGTGTGTGTTCACTTATTTGTGGTTGCAGGGGTCGATTCTTAGTTCCTGGCCCTGCCTCTTAAATTGCCACTCTTCAGATCCACTCCCTCTTAGCCTCATGGGCCCAATCGTACCTGCTTATAAAACTATGTATGAAGCCTGCTTCCACCACTTCCTCACGAATATCATTCCACTTCTCGACCACTCTTGAGACTAAAGAAATAATTCTTTACATTCCTGTGTCTCACCTGTCTATGCCTGTCTAACTTGTTAGTTTCCCTGTGTGTGGGGGGGGGGAGTAGGTATAAAAATTCATAAAACTGTTGAATCTTTTTTCAAGGGATGAACCAAAACCCATTAATAAATTGACTCAATAATCGGTGGCATAGTTCAAGGTTAGATACAGCAAACTTTCGACGGGATTAAGGGAAATAACAACGTGTTATTATTTAGGCTAAACTTGCTAAATAAAATAATTGTGATGTTAGATTTGGTCTGTAATACATGTAAAATAAAAATTAGCTTAGGCTACGTTATATTATGTTAAGCCAGGTGAAGTTTAACAATATGTGGTGGTGATAATAATGGTTGTGATAATAGTGTCTGTTATGGTGGCTAGAGTACTGGTCATACCTAGATATCCTTCACAACACAATATATTTTAATTGTGAATCAAACCTGAAGAAGGAATTTATTTGCTTACCGACTTTGATTTACTTGAATTTTCCTGCCTGTCTTTTCCTACCTTTAGGTAATGTCCTTAGTCACACCTGTGTGTTGGACTCTCCCATGTCCTGATCCCTCTGTGTACTGGTCACATAAACCATTCTTGCACCAACAGTGTTCAGCGTCAACCATTATACGTTTCCTATTTTTCCTCGGCCACCTCGTTGCCAGACGTATCACAGCGTTCCTTTCTGATTTATTTATGTTACGTATACGTTTTCATAAGAAGCTGCAGAGGCAAAAACTTTTGCATGGGTTGTAACTTACAGTAGGTACAGTAGAGGCGTGAGACTTAACACCAAATACGGCATCTGTGAAGGTTAAGAGACCTGAGGCATAGCTTGTAGTTCAGGGTCTGTGTGTGTGTGTGTGTGTACTCACCTAGTTGTACTCACCTAGTTGAGGTTGCGGGGGTCGAGTCCGAGCTCCTGGCCCCGCCTCTTCACTGATCTCTACTAGGTCACTCTCCCTGAGCCGTGAGCTTTATCATACCTCTGCTTAAAGCTATGTATGGATCCTGCCTCCACTACATCGCTTCCCAAACTATTCCACTTACTGACTACTCTGTGGCTGAAGAAATACTTCCTAACATCCCTGTGATTCATCTGTGTCTTCAGCTTCCAACTGTGTCCCCTTGTTACTGTGTCCAATCTCTGGAACATCCTGTCTTTGTCCACCTTGTCAATTCCTCTCAGTATTTTGTATGTCGTTATCATGTCCCCCCTATCTCTCCTGTCCTCCAGTGTCGTCAGGTTGATTCCCCTTAACCTCTCCTCGTAGGACATACCTCTTAGCTCTGGGACTAGTCTTGTTGCAAACCTTTGCACTTTCTCTAGTTTCTTCACGTGCTTGGCTAGGTGTGGGTTCCAAACTGGTGCCGCATACTCCAATATGGGCCTAACGTACACGGTGTACAGGGTCCTGAATGATTCCTTATTAAGATGTCGGAATGCTGTTCTGAGGTTTGCCAGGCGCCCATATGCTGCAGCAGTTATTTGGTTGATATGCGCTTCAGGAGATGTGCCTGGTGTTATACTCACCCCAAGATCTTTTTCCTTGAGTGAGGTTTGTAGTCTCTGGCCCCCTAGACTGTACTCCGTCTGCGGTCTTCTTTGCCCTTCCCCAATCTTCATGACTTTGCACTTGGTGGGATTGAACTCCATGAGCCAATTGCTGGACCAGGTCTGCAGCCTGTCCAGATCCCTTTGTAGTTCTGCCTGGTCTTCGATCGAGTGAATTCTTCTCATCAACTTCACGTCATCTGCAAACAGGGACACCTCAGAGTCTATTCCTTCCGTCATGTCGTTCACAAATACCAGAAACAGCACTGGTCCTAGGACTGACCCCTGCGGGACCCCGCTGGTCACAGGTGCCCACTCTGACACCTCGCCACGTACCATGACTCGCTGCTGTCTTCCTGACAAGTATTCCCTGATCCATTGTAGTGCCTTCCCTGTTATCCCTGCTTGGTCCTCCAGTTTGGTCCTCCAGTGTGTGTGTGTGTGTGTGTGTGTGTATACTCACCTAGTTGTGGTTGCAGGGGTCGAGTCACAACTCCTGGCCCCGCCTCTACACTGGCTGCTACTGGGTCACTTCCCGCTCCATGAGCTTTATCATACCTCTTCTTAAAGCTATGTATGGATCCTGCATCCACTACATCACTTCCCAGACTATTCCACTTCCTGACAACCCTGTGACTGAAGAAATACTTCCTAACATCCCTGTGATTCATCTGAATCTTCATCTTCAACTGTGACCCCTTGTTGCTGTGTCCCATCTCTGGAACATCCTGTCTTTGTCCACCTTGTCGATTCCTCTCAGTATTTTATATGTTATCATATTTCCCCTATCTCTCCTGTCTTCCAGTGTCGTCAGGTGTGTGTGTGCGCGCGCGCGCACACCTGTTTTTACTTACCTGTCTATTGTTGCAGGGGTCGATGCTTAGATCCTGGCTCCGACTTGAACTTGTCGCTCTCCAGACTCACTTCCTCTTAGCCTCGAGGACCCTTTCCCATCTGTCTCTCAAAAAAGCCTGTGCTTATCTGCCCCAGCAATTCCTCTTGAGCATTTTCTATACATCTCCCCTAGTTCTTCTGTTCAATGTCGTTCAATTCAATAACATTAGCTTCTCCTAGTAGCTTATGCCCCTCTGTTCAGGAACAAGCCTTGTTGCATACTTCTGCACTTTCTCCAGTTTGTTAACGTGCTTTTTCCGATGTGGGCTCCGTACTGGTTCTGCATACTCCAAGACTGACCTGACGTATGTTGTACAAAGAGCCAGGAATGACTTTGTTGAGATTTCTGATAGCTCTTGTATTTGCTAGATGAACATTTGCTGTAGAGGTTATTCGGCTTATGTGATCCTCTGGCGATATACCGGACACTATGCTCACCCTTAAGTCTCTCTCTTTGAATTCTGCAACTTCTCTCTCTCAAGTCTATATTCCGTGTCCAGTCTTCTTGTCCCTTCCCCAATCTTCTTAACATTGCATTCGCTGGAGTCGAAGTCAAGAACTACATATCCGACCAGTCTTACAGTTTGTCCAGATCCATTTGGAACGTTTCCCTGTGCTTATATTTTTATCTTTTTCATTAGTTTTACATCATCAGCAAATAGGGATGCACCTGATTCAGTCCCATCCGGAATATTAATTACGTAAACCAGAAATAGTTCTTGTCCTAGTATCGAGCCTTGTAGAACCCCGCTAGTTACGCTCCCATTCTGACGTCTCTTCCCTGACAATCGCTGTGCTGCCTTTCCCTAAGGTACTCTTTGGTGCCTGCCCCTCAATTTCCTACCCCAGCTTATGTGGGACAGTATTAAATGCCTTCTTTTAGTCAAAGAAAATGCAATTCATCTATCCTCCCCCTCTCTCTGTCTGTCTTGTCACACTTCTGTTACCAACCTGTGCTGGTTATTGCTTATGAAACCACCTCTCTCCAAATGTTCTACCACTCCCCTAATAATCTTTTCTATTACCTTACACAGTATGCATGTAGTTCAAGACTTTCTGTACGCCTCCTGTCTTAGATATAGAGACTACATTAGTTGCTTTCCAGATCTCTGGCATCTGCCTCATATCTATTAACTTCTTGTAAATTCTAGCTAGGTAATGGTTCAGACAGTGCTTGTGTTCCCTTTAGCGACACTTTGTTAGGTCCATTACCTTTGATATATCCAGTTCCATCAAAATATTCTTTGTCTCTCCTTTTGTTGTGCATGTCTTTCAGTACTTGTTGTGTACCCTGTCCCTTACGTCTTCTGGTATTCTCGCTGTTGCCTCTCCTTTTGTTGTGCATGTCTTTCAGTACTTGTTGTGTACCCTGTCCCTTACGTCTTCTGGTATTCTCGCTGTTTCTCTGAGAAGACCTCTTCAAATGGTTTAATCAACACTTCAATGACTGTCATTTTTCCTGGGTTCCTTCTGTCTTCAGTTGAATTCCTTGCTTTTACTGTTGACTTTCTTTTGTGGTCGTGAAGCAGACGTAGCCTTTGCTGCCATGTCTTTCTCTGTCTCTCAGCCTCTTTCCTTACCCTTGCATACTCGTTTCTAGCTAATTTGCTCACTGCTGTTCTCATCTGTAGTTCGCTTCCAGGTGGCGGGTTATTTGCATAACACATCTCTCTCTCGTAATGACGATAAACATAATTATAATCAGTAATAAAATAGGTAACACACATTTTTACTATAAACAGTTTAATATAAACATTTATGGATGATCTAAAGCGCAGAATTCTTTGGAGAAAACACAAAATTTTGCATGGGCAACTTCAATCAGTTTAGATGTTTATAGAGGAGGAAGAAAAACATTATTTACAAACATGTATAATGAGAAGTTAGCGTTCTTAAGCAGATGTTATTACTAGGCGAGGTGTTAGTGAATGTTGCACACCAGTAGCCTAAACATTTATCCACGTACCATTGGCCTAACATTTACCAACACTCCCATAGTCTAAACACTTACCAACCTAATTATTACATTCATGGGAGGAGCGCTAAACCCCTGAGTGCCAAGCATCGCCTGGTGTTAATGGGAGACAGTGAGGATCGATCCAGGGAAAGTGAGGATAGGGCCAGTTCCTTGGAGCAAGAGCTCTTCACCAGCATCAAGTCTCTCTCCGCCTCATATTTACCACGCTGGACCTTTTTGAAGACCTTCCTGGACCTGTTTTGTGTGTCTGTAATCTTATTGACTGCCGCCCACAGGATAGGTGTGGGGTACATAATGAAGATATTAACCTAACTAAATTGAGCAGGGAGACTTCAGTAGGACAACAAGGATATCGTCAAGTATTCCAGTCAAGGTTCAGCAGCTACGACAGCTGTAAATGTTTCCTTCCAGCAGAGCTGCAGTTACTGTCACTTGGGAATTACCATCTCTCAGACTGGCATCTCCTGCACACAGGAGAAATAGAATTTTGAGAGTTGTATGACCAGTCTGTCGTGAGATTCACTGAAAACTAAAATACTAAACATCTGTTTAGTGATGGCTACTTCTGTGTAAACTGATGGAATCAGGAAAATGTCAGAGAGAGAGAGAGAAAGAGAGAGAGAGAGAGAGAGGTGAATTTGGCAGAGGGTCAAGACTAGGGAATCCCCAGTATTTGACAAGGCTACCCCGGAATTACCTAGTATGCCCCTACTAACCTCCCTCCCCTGACCCTTGTGGTCCTTCACCTGTACCTCTCATACTTTGTCTATACCTCATGCTCACTTGTACCTCATACTTGCCGCTTTTCCCCCTTAGTTCCTCCCTCATGCAACTCTACTTCTCCACCTCCCCTTTCCCTTCTTACCTTTCTCTCCCGTCCGACACACACCTGTGTCCTCCATAAAGTGTACACATGTGTGTGGCCTCAGGTGATGTGAGTGTGTGTGTGTGTGTGTGTCTTATTTGCGGTTGCAGGGGTCGAACTCAGCCCCTGGTCATTTCCATCACTTCTTCGTCCTGGTCACACTTCTTGACCACCTTAAGGGTAAGCACATACTTCTTGACATCCCTGTAATTCATACGAGTCTTGAACTTTCAGCTGTTCTCTCAAGTGCCCATTTCTGGCCTCTCCAACACTCGACTCTTGTCCATCCTGTCAAGTACATGTACAAGGTATACAGACCATAGCTGACATCAACGACATACTACTATACCGAAAAAAACCTTTGTTATGCAGAGCATTTCGAGCAAATTGGGTCAGTTTTGTCCCAGGATGTGACCTACACTAGTTGACTAACACCCAGGTATCCAATTTACTGAAAGGTGAACAGTGATAGCAGGTGTCTTATGGAAACACGTCCTAATGTTTTCCTGCCGTACCTCGGGGATCGATCCCAGGACCTCAATGTGTGAGCTGAGTGCGCTGGCGATATATTATATATATATATATATATATATATATATATATATATATATATATATATATATATATATATATATATATATATATATATATATATATATAGAGAGAGAGAGAGAGAGAGCTCACAAGTGTTTCTCCAATGAGTCAACAGAACGTACGTCAGCCACCCCCGCCTCTGCTGCCACCCACTACTGATTAAAGTGTCCAACGCTCCAGAGAAGAATAAAGCACTAATTTACAAGACTGGGAAAACCTGGTTGCCCTTGGCCACCATCTTTAAATTCGAGACAAATATCTCGTTTCCTGTGTGCGAGTGGCATCTGGGGACTTCCTGGTCCTCGGAGGCTGCGCGCGCGCCCCGCCTTCACTTTTCTCTATCCATTTTTGTTAGGTCTCACATCTTTCAACTTGACTGGGTTATATTGGTTAAATTTACATAGTGTAATTTGTGTCCAAAATAAAGTGCGTGTGTCCTCAAGACCAATTAAATTATTTTTATATACAGTACTATACCCAGAGGACAAATAATGACCTGTATCTTATCATCGCTTCCGCGTCCCGGTCTCATACCAGCGATAAGCAGGAAAGTAAGATATCTGTATACTGAATGTAAGAAATTTGTGAAATTTGATCTTTTGAATTATATAACCGGAAATCCTGCTAGAGTTCGAATCTTTTGTCATGCTTCTGTTCTTAGCTTAGGTATTGATCTTTTTTGTAGGGGAACACAAAATTGTCCCAGTTTTATATTTTTGATATTACGAGAAAGTCTTAGAACTATAGTGTGTATGAGGAGTGTAAGATAGTGTAATACCATCAACTATAGTATGAGTGTATGTGTAGTAGGTACCATCACTCTCACTACTAACAGTGTATGAGTCAGTATAAGATGTGTAGGTAGGTACCATCACTCTCACTACTAACAAAGGTTGTGTGTATGAGTCAGTATAAGATGTGTAGGTAGGTACCATCACTCTCACTACTAACAAAGGTTGTGTGTATGAGTCAGTATAAGATGTGTAGGTAGGTACCATCACTCACTACTAACAAAGGTTGTGTGTATGAGTCAGTATAAGATGTGTAGGTAGGTACCATCACTCTCACTACTAACAAAGGTTGTGTGTATGAGTCAGTATAAGATGTGTAGGTAGGTACCATCACTCTCACTACTAACAAAAGTTGTGTGTATGAGGCTGTAAGGAAATTAAATCTTCATCAGAGTACAAAACAAATTCTGGCCACAAAATAGAGCGAAACACCAACGTCAAAGACCTGGGAGTGATCATGTCGGAGGATCTCACCTTCAAGGACCATAACATTGTATCACTCGCATCTGCTAGAAAAATGACAGGATGGATAATGAGAACCTTCAAAACTAGGGAGGCCAAGCCCATGATGACACTCTTCAGGTCACTTGTTCTATCTAGGTTGGAATATTGCTGCACAGTAACAGCACCTTTCAAGGCAGGTGAAATTGCTGACCTAGAAAATGTACAGAGAGCCTTCACGGCGCGCATAACGGAGATAAAACACCTCAATTACTGGGAGCGCTTGAGGTTCCTAAAACTGTATTCCCTGGAACGCAGGCGGGAGAGATACATGATTATATACACCTGGAAAATCCTAGAGGGACTAGTACCGAACTTGCACACGAAAATCACTCACTACGAAAGCAAAAGACTTGGCAGACGATGCAACATCCCCCCAATGAAAAGCAGGGGTGTCACTAGCACGTTAAGAACCATACAATAAGTGTCAGGGGCCCGAGACTGTTCAACTGCCTCCCAGCATACATAAGGGGGATTGCCAACAGACCCCTGGCAGTCTTCAAGCTGGCACTGGACAAGCACCTAAAGTCGGTTCCTGACCAGCCGGGCTGTGGCTCGTACGTTGGTTTGCGTGCAGCCAGCAGCAACAGCCTGGTTGATCAGGCTCTGATCCACCAGGAGGCCTGGTCACAGACCGGGCCGCGGGGGCGTTGACCCCCGGAACTCTCTCCAGGTAAACTCCAGGTAGGTAGGTACCATCACTCTCACTACTAACAAAGGTTGTGTGTATGAGTCAGTATAAGATCATGTGTAGGTAGGTACCATCACTCTCACTACTAACGAAGGTTGTGTGTATGAGGCTGTATAAGATCATCATGTGTAGGTAGGTGCCATCACTCTCACTACAAACGAAGGTTGTGTGTGAGTCAGTATAAGAACATGTGTAGGTAGGTACCATCACTCTCACTACAAACGAAGGTTGTGTGTGAGTCAGTATAAGAACATGTGTAGGTAGGTACCATCACTCTCACTACAAACGAAGGTTGTGTGTATGAGGCAGTATAAGAACATGTGTAGGTAGGTACCATCACTCTCACTACAAACGAAGGTTGTGTGTATGAGTCAGTATAAGAACATGTGTAGGTAGGTACCATCACTCTCACTACTAACGAAGGTTGTATGTGAGTCAGTATAAGATCATGTGTAGGTAGGTACCATCACTCTCACTACTAACAAAGGTTGTGTGTGAGGCAGTATAAGATCATGTGTAGGTAGGTACCATCACTCTCACTACTAACAAAGGTTGTGTGTATGAGGCAGTATAAGAACATGTGTAGGTAGGTACCATCACTCTCACTACTAACAAAGGTTGTGTGTATGAGGCAGTATAAGAACATGTGTAGGTAGGTACCATCACTCTCACTACAAACGAAGGTTGTGTATGAGTCAGTATAAGATCATGTGTAGGTAGGTACCATCACTCTCACTACAAACGAAGGTTGTGTGTATGAGGCAGTATAAGATCATGTGTAGGTAGGTACCATCACTCTCACTACTAACAAAGGTTGTGTGTGAGTCAGTATAAGAACATGTGTAGGTAGGTACCATCACTCTCTCTACAAACGAAGGTTGTGTATGAGTCAGTATAAGATCATGTGTAGGTAGGTACCATCACTCTCACTACAAACGAAGGTTGTGTGTATGAGTCAGTATAAGATCATGTGTAGGTAGGTACCATCACTCTCACTACTAACGAAGGTTGTGTGTGAGTCAGTATAAGATCATGTGTAGGTAGGTACCATCACTCTCACTACTAACAAAGGTTGCAAATATAATTCTTATACACTACTTTCTACATATTTATTGTCAGATTTATTCTGGAGACGAGAACAAACAATAACATCCCTGGTCCCAGCCTCCGAGTAAAAATTAAAACACGTTTTATTAATATAATAATGAAAGCAGATTAAGACAGCATATTCTAATGTGTTGCATATATCAAATAAATAAAACTTGCGTGGTTCTATATATGTACTTTTTTAAAAGATTGGAAAGAAATTTTCACTGATTTAATTATTGTTTTCTAACTGGTATCTTTTTTTTTTCTTGCCCGAGTCTTTCAGCGTCAGATACATTATTTACTTTTTAATATGATGTGTAGAATTATATCTCGCATAACAAGGTATCGCATATCAACCATACCACGGGCGGGACTTGAACCCGCGGTTAGAGAGTCGTAAAAGTCTCTGGAGTTTAAGCCCCGCTCGTGGTATGGTTTGTTTGCAATCGTGTCATCACGATTTCGTGAGTCATGTCGCATATAAGTCCTATATCTCATTTTGTATCCATATTCATAAGTTAGTTTCGTACTTCTCATCATAGTAAGTAATTTCAACATGTGTCACTTGATAAGTACAAAATGACATAAGGAACATTGGTAAAGAATTACTCACAATACTGGTATGTAGGTGGAACAATTAACATGTCATAGGTTGCCTCTCCTAATTACGGGTTGTTTGTAAAAAATAACATTTATCGCCGTAGAAAAAAGGGGGAGAATGTCTTCACGAGGCTGTCCATGTTATATATTGAAATTTAAAGTTCTCATAGTGGAAAATGGCAGATGTGACGCCCACTTAAGAGAGCGAGGGATAAGGTCCTTAGCTTCAAGTTATGGACCATTCAGTCAAATCTGGATTGTGGGAAAGTTGACGGAATCAGGAAATGCTGCTGTATAGCCCTTGTGGCTTAGCGCTTCTTTTTGATAATAATAATAATAATCAGGAAGTGTTTTTTTTTTTTTTTTTTTTTTTTTTTTATTCACCGGTATTCTCCCGGCCCGGGTCTTTTCCAAGTAGTGGTGACCCGGCCTTGGCTCCCTATCTGGGGAGTGTCTCGAGACTTAAGTCTCCCATGGGAGGAAGGACAAGTACCTCCTCATCTTTGGGACCAAGTGTCCCCAGGCCTAGCCACATTCCCCGCCCTCACGGGGCTCGTAGGGAGAAGCTAGGCCTCTGGTCTGCCATCTACCCCGCCTCAAAGGGGCTCGTGGGGATGGCAGTCTTATGAGCTGCAGATGGTAGCAAGCTCAGGCTTGTCGATCTCAGGAAGTGTTGATGCAGTACGAAGCTGCCTTCAAGACAATTTGATAAACTAATCTAGGCACGATTTTATAAAGGCGCTTTGTTTACTCTACGGATTTTGGACAGCCTTGTGGAACAAAATATTTCCGTATTTTTTTCCCACTAATAATTATGTATTTTAATTTTGTTATTATTGTACTTATTTGTGTATGTAGTATATGTACGTTGAAATTACTACTTATTGTGAGTAAGCATGAAATTAATTTACAACTCTGACGTTAATGATGTCAAGAGTGTTTTTCATCACTATTTTCCAAGAGAAAATACCTAGAAGTGTTTGGTTGTTGTAACTAACTGAGAATTATCATCGTTGTGATATAACTTATCTGATAGCATTAAAGATAAGTGAGAGATAACAGGAAGATAACACGCTTACCACAATGTCATCAATTGTATGCAGTTAGGTCTTATTCAGAGAATTAATAAACCACGGGACGAGTGGGGTTTGAACCCATGGCGATTGTTTGCAACCGTGTTAATGCATGTACAACACCTGACACCCAGGTGTTGTACATGTGTCTTATTGATCAAGGAAGTTGTTGGTACCAGCGGCTCAGGTCTGCAGAACCAACAATTTGGCTCATCTGCCAGTTTCAATCAGAAATTTATCCAATTCATGAAAAAATTATGTTTTAGTAGTGACAGTATTTCTGACAGCTGCTTGAGTTTTACGGCTTTAAACTTAAAAGAAAGTTTGACTTCTCTGTCTCGTCTCTTGAGATTGTCAAAAATTTTCTCCAACAAGTTTAATTCTTATAAAGTCGAGGAGATATTTCACGTCACTTCAACTGTGCGAAAGTGTCGTCCTGCCTCGCCAGTTATGTTCTGTCCTGGTTGTGTAACTTAGCATTAACAACGCCACATAGCATCAACACCACTACATAACATCAACACTAAATAGCATCAGCACCACGACATAGCATCAACACCACTACATAACATCAACACTAAATAGCATCAGCACCACGACATAGCATCAACACCACTACATAACATCAACACTAAATAGCATCAGCACCACGACATAGCATCAACACCACGACATAGCATCAACACCACGACATAGCATAACCACGACATAGAATCAACACCACGACATAGAATCAACACCACGACATAGCATCAACACCACGACATAGCATCAACACCACGACATAGCATCAACACCACGACATAGCATCAACACCACGACATAGCATCAACACCACTACATAGCATCAACACCACGACATAGCATCAACACCACGACATAGCATCAACACCACTACATAGCATCAACACCACTACATAGCATCAACACCACTACATAGCATCAACACCACGACATAGCATCAACACCACGACATAGCATCAACACCACGACATAGCATCAGCACTATATAGCATCACCACGACATAGCATCAACACCACGACATAGCATCAACACCACGACATAGCATCAACACCACGACATAGCATCAGCACTATATAGCATCAACACCACTACATAGCATCAACACCACGACATAGCATCAACACCACGACATAGCATTAACACCACGACATAGCGTCAACACCACGACATAGCGTCAACACCACGACATAGCATCAACACCACTACATAGCATCAACACCACGACATAGCATCAACACCACTACATAGCATCAAACCCACGACATAGCATCAACACCACGACATAGCATCAACACCACTACATGGCATCAACACCACTACATAGCATCACCACTACATGGCATCAACACCACTACATAGCATCACCACTACATGGCATCAACACCACTACATGGCATCGACACCACTACATAGCATCACCACTACATGGCATCAACACCACTACATAGCATCACCACTACATGGCATCAACACCACTACATAGCATCACCACTACATGGCATCAACACCACTACATAGCATCAACACCACGACATAGCATCAACACCACGACATAGCATCAAACCCACGACATAGCATCAACACCACGACATAGCATCAACACCACGACATAGCATCAACACCACTACATGGCATCAACACCACTACATAGCATCACCACTACATGGCATCAACACCACGACATAGCATCACCACTACATGGCATCAACACCACTACATAGCATCAACACCACTACATAGCATCAACACCACTACATAGCATCAACACCACGACATAGCATCAACACCACTACATAGCATCAACACCACGACATAGCATCAACACCACGACATAGCATCAACACTACATAGCATGAGCACCACTACATAGCATCAACACCACGACATAGCATCAACACCACGACATAGCATCACCACTACATAGCATCAACACTACAGTATGGCACCAGCACTGCAGCAAGACATCACACATGGGTTAAGATATAGCCACCACACACATTTCCCCACTAAATACTTGACATATGTAGCAGTTGTTGCTAGTTTTTGTTAAGTGTTACCACATTCCTGGCGGCTCTCAGCCTCACCGCCGCCTTCAGCACTCCCAAGTCTCATGATCACAGGCGCTTCTTGTTAGTCTGTTAGCTACAGCTACCTGTTGATGGTTCCCGGGGTCACAGCCACCGCTACTCGGTCCAGGACCAAACATGATCAGCCAGGCTGTTGTTGCTAGGATACAATCCAACGCATGCACCACTTGTGGTTGCAAGGGTTGTCTCGGCTCCTAGCTGGGCCTATCAACTTGCCTGCCAAACCATACCCCCGGCCGGGATTGAACCCGCGGTCAGTCTCAAAACTCCAGCCCGTCGCGTTAGCCACTATCAACTTGCCTGCCGCTTGACATTCACTCCCTGGTTCTTCTATCATCGAATGTCGTTAGATTCAGTTCCGTTAGGCTCTCCTTGTATCATATACCTCTTTGATCTGGAATAAGCCTCGTTGCATACTCTTTTCTACACTTGTTTCCTAACATGCTTTTACAGGTGTGGGTTCGAAACTGGTACTGCATACTCCAAGATGAGCCTAACATGTATAAAGGGCCGGGGGTGACTGTTGAGATTCCTGAAGGTTATTCTAAGATTTTCGAGACGAGCAGTGACTGTATAGGTTATTCTTTCTCCTTGAGTGCAGTCTGTAGCCTCTGTCCACCAAGTCGTATAATCCATGTCAGGTCTTCTTGCTTCTTCCCCAATATTCATTTGCTGGGGTTGAATTCAAGCAACCGCTTGTTTTACCAATTTTGCAGTTTGTTCAAATTTGTCTTTATTCTCTTCATTAGTTTTACATCATTAGCAAACCGTATACAGTACTGGACCTAATACTGACCCTTGTGGAACCCCAATAGTTCCTCTTCCCTGACAATAACTCTTTGCTTCCTTCCCCTGAAGTAATTTTTTGATCTACTGGTCTATGTTATTCGTGCCTGGGACTACATTCATTGTCTTCCAGATCTCTGGCAACTGTCTTGCATTCATTGACATTTTGTAGATCTTAGTGGTTCGGACAGTGTTTCTGCACCTGCTGGCACAATGTATGGTAACACCTCAGGGTCTAATGTTTTCGATATATTTAACTCTATTAAAAGTTTATTTGTCTCTTGTGTGTATGACGTCCAGTGTCAATCGGTGTACCCTGTCCATTGTGTGGAAGAAGTCGTTATTTATACACATAACCCGCACATAGGAGAGAGAAGCTTTTGACGACGTTTCTGTCCGACTTAAACCATTTACAAATCACACACACGAAGGGTGAAAGAGCCAGCATATATATATGGTTGAGGGGGAAAGGGACAGGATAAAGAGAGGAAGGAAGAAGAAAGTGGAGAAGTAGTGGTAGAGGTAATTATTCTTCAAGACAGAAGTGGTGGTAAGTCACTGGGGGCGATGATTCCTGATAATCTCCTTTATTACCAGGGTCTTGCTTATATTTTCCCTTACAGTGAGCTTATTACAGGTTTTATCAGTGCTAATATTAACAGGGATAGGAAGCCACAGTTGTAAAATGAGAAAAAAGTGGAGCCGAAAAGCTACTGGAATTTCTCTTTTCGTATTGATAGATCAGTGGAAGGAATTAAGAGTAAGGAACATAAGAATGGAGGAACACTTCAGCACCTCTCGTCTCCAACCCCCTCCCCCCCTCATGTGGTAAATACTACTACCAGTGGAAAATTAAAAATACATGTAAGATCAATAAATTACTGAAGAGGAGTCACCAAGAGCATAGCTATGCTCCTGTAGCTACAAATAGGTAATCTGTAGTGCCTACCAGACCCCTGGCTGCCTTCAAGAGGGAGCTGGACAGATACCTAAAGCCTATCAGCCGGGCTATGACGGAGAATCGAACTTTTGCTTGCAACTCTTGTTCTAGTTAAAACAACTGACAAGGTTAACGTTTTGCATAAATTTAATAACAATAACAGCAGTAAGAATGATAATATTGTTCTCATGGTATAATTGCAATACAGGCAAGTACCTAACGCTGTTCAGACAATATCCCTTCTATATATATTGAGTGGTATCAATATCTCAAATGTAGTCACTTGCACGCTCAAGCCTACTGGCAAATTTAGTCAGTATCAAATGTTAGCTTTGGAATCTTTTTTTTTTTTCTAGCCCTTGAGCTCTTTCCAAAAGGGCACTGTCCTTTTCTTTGCATAATGTATCCTCTGTATGAGAATAAGATTCTGCTTCACGACCAACATTTTCACAAGACTTACTGTTATCCTGATCCAACTGAGAATAAGATTCTGCTTCACGACCAACATTTTCACAAGACTTACTGTTATCCTGATCCAACTGTATCATTAGTCGTGATTAGTCCAGTACAGTTTTTTTTTTTACTATCGCTATTTCCTGTTTTTCCATCTTTGTTTATGAACTTTTGAATAGATCCCTTGATTACTGTCACTGTTTTAATTATATTGTTTCTTCGTGTTCTCATGTCCTGCCTCAGGATTTCTTTTATATCCCTTTAACATGACTCACACAACCGTAATAACACAATTGTAAATAAATAACAACGGTTGGGCCTGTGACTTGCCTGTCTTGAACACGTTCCATCTTTACTGGGATCACTTTAACATACTGGAAGACTTGGGATTAAAAGTTTTTTAAGGAACTTTTCTTCACTCATCTACCTGTATAAATTGATACACCAATAAAAAATGCATCTATCAAAAGGACTTAGGAAGTGCCTAGGACCACCTACAAGGACCTTAATCCGGCCCTGCGGGGAAGGGGAGTTGAGCTCCATTTCTTTGGATCAAGAGAACCTCGCCAACCTGGAGGGAGACTGAAGGGAAGAAATCTAAGAGCAAGAAGGTCCTATAATGTGGAGTTGAGAGTGTGAGGCAACAGGATTGTTGTACTGAGAGTCCAGTGCTAGACACAACACAAAGGTCGTGAGGGCACACTCAACCGCTGCCTGCATATATACCAGGTGTTGGCACTCTCAAAACTCCCCCTCACCATCGTGTATAAATAAGTGTGACAGTGACGAGTGGGGGGAAGGAGAGATGTGGCATTGTGAAGTGATAAGATGTGACAGAAATAAATCACAGTGTTTGAGTTTATTGAGTTATCCTAGGTTAAACATATGTTACTGTATAATACAATTGCACAGGTTTAAACTCGTAGATTAAACTTGAATAAAACTTACACGGAGGAGGAGGTAGAGATGTGACAGTATTAAAAAGGTGGTGGGAGGATGAGGAAGCGTGAAGAATCAGCAGAGTCAGCAGTGCTGATGAAGTTATACTCAACTGGAAACTGAAGGCCACCCTCGCTCACAACCAGTTTTTGTGATAACCCCTTTGAATGAAGCACGGAGAGCACCAGCCTCGCTCCGTGCTCCATACACTTAGACAACCTGCAGGCACTCACTGCTGACCGTGTCATTAAGAGGAAGCAACAAGGGGTAGTGAACCAAGAAATAACTGAAGGACTGTGCTAGACGGAGCGAGTGTTGCTCAGAATGTACCTTCAGGCTACGGCAAGGCTGCTGGGGCTACTCTAACTAAATGATGGTGAAGGACTCTATAGGTACTAGGGCACGGCTCCTGGGGCTACCCTACCTAGATACTAGGGTACGGCTCCTGGGGCTATCCTACCTAGATACTAGGGTACGGCTCCTGAGGCTACCCAGTACTTTCTTACATTTATCTTGATTACCTCCCAGTTTCAGATGGTGTATGCCCTCCACGGATATAACACTCCCAGTGAATATAATTAATCCATGGCCCAAACCCTTTCGCAGTTACATTAATGATCTTGACATGGGAGTAACATCTAAAGTCTCAAAAATAGGCGACTGACACGAAAGTGGAAAAAACGCTGAATGGAAGAGCGCTGAGACCCGGTCACGTTTTAATTAATTAATGTGTGAGCTTGATTGATAGCGCACTCAGCTCACACATGGAGGTCCGGGGGTCAGTCCCCGGTAAGGGTGGAAACATTAGGACGTGTTTTCTTAAGACAATTGCTGGCCACATTCACCTAACAGTAAAAATGGGTACCTGGGTGTTAGTCGACCGGTGTGGGTCGCATCTTGGGAACAAAATTGACCTAATTTGCCAGAAATGCTTTACTTAACAAGGGATTTTCAATATAGTAGTATGTGAATGATGTCACCTAGGCTTGTATACCTTGTACATGTACTTGTAGAAATAAAGATTATCATTACATTATTATTATTATTATTATTATTATTATTATTATTATTATTAAGGTAGTGGTCGAAGTGGTGGGAAATAAACTAGTGTCTACAAGTGCAAAATAACGCTTGTGGAATATAACAACCTCAAATACCAGTAAAACAAAAATATTGGGGAATAAACTAGAGAGTACGAAAATAGAGAAAATAGAGAAGGACACTTAGTATTAAAACTTAATAACGATCACATTAAACAATATCAACATAGGAACAACCAAGCCAATAGCATCTTATACAAGATATCAGAAACAGTGTTGACACACTCAGTCTATACTGGACTTGGTACACAGTCATTCAAATGTGTTTTTATTAGTGACAATAGAAGGAAATTGATAGTAGCAAATTAGTATAATTGCTGAAAAAATGGTAATAAAGGCAACAGATTTTGTTAGTAATTTTGTATATTAAAAATCAGTTACAACCGTTTGCTTAATAGTAACTATATACATCATACAACTCGAAGTAACTTAAAGAAAACATGTTAGTGGAAGTGTCCACTCAGGCTGTTGTATCTGGGACAGAGCTCACTCAGCTGTTGTTGGTGTCCGGTTCATGATGTGTAGTGCCTAACAAACCCTGATGTGTCATTATAGGAAGGCAGGTTATGGCGTCAGCACTTGCTATGTTTGCTATCTCTCAACTCACCACCACCCTTACCAAACACTGAATCACTGCTGCCGGAATCTAAATAACACCTCGTCCCTGCCCTCTTGGGGAGTTCTGGCTTGGTCTTACCAAATCTAACTTGTACTAGGCTTACAAATGGCTGAACTTAATTGGCACTAGACTTTAAAGACCTACAAACGTCAG
>NC_091375.1:15847119-15869619 GCF_038502225.1 Cherax quadricarinatus
ACAGGCGCGCTAGTTCCTAGGTAGGAGAAAGGACACCGGGGTCCATCCCATTCCGTTGAGGTTTCTTGGCGGTGGCGTAGTTTGCCGTGGAATCTGGATTGCCTAGGGATGTCCCGATCCCTCTCCGGTATCCCGGAGTAGCTTTGGGTGTCTTTTGGGCGACGGGTGTAGCTCTGGAAGCCACCTTTCGGATTCCGGGGGTGGTGGCTGAAGGAGGTATGCTTTGTGGCGGATATCCGGCCGCCCTCTCTTTTGTCCACCGAGGTAGCTCGGCAGATGTGAGGTTGCTATCCCAGATTGCTGGTTTACTGGCATGAAGGGTAGGGTATGGCACGGGTTCCATGCTGCATCTGCGCTACTAGCGGTGTCGAGTCCTCTTGGGCGCGGAGGGAGATTTCTGGCCCTTTCATCCCTCCTAGGAACTATCCCTCCCCGGTCCCCCCTTTTTTTTTTCTTTTTTTTATTTTTATTTTCTTTTCTTCTTTCTTTTTTTTTCTTAAAAACAAAAAGAAAGAAGTAACCTAACCATGGCAGCCCTAGTCCATGAACCTGGTACCCCCGGGCCCCTTCTTGATACCGCACCCCGTTCTGACCCCGCCTCGTCTTTGGACCACTCTTCAGACATTCCTCATGCCTCTGTACCTATTGCCGGTGCTGTTTCCTCACCCGCTTCAGGTACTGAGGCCTCGACTGACTCCTTCGATTTATCAGACCTTCGCTCTCCTCTGACTATGCTTCCGGCCTCTCCCTCTACGGTGCGGCAATTTTCAAATCGCCGACCCGTTCCACGTCGGACCAACTCTGGTCCCACGCCTAAACGTCAACGACAATTACCTGCTGATGATACTTCTCCACCTTCACCTTCTCGTTCTTCTCAGAAACGATCGACACGTCCTTCACTACCTTTCCACGCTCAGTTTCAGACTGAACAGTGGACTAAATTCTTCACTTTACGACCAACTTCCTCTACTGCCTATCTTTCTGACCATAGTATTGGCAAGGCACTCCTACGCCATGTTGGTAAAGATATTTCTTTTCATGCTCTTAAGAGCGGTACGCGCATCATTACCGTACAGAATGCTACCCAGGCTCGTGAGCTCTCTCGTCTTTCCCATATAGATACTGTTCCTGTCACCCTTGAAAAACATCATTCCCTCAATTCTTGTAGTGGTACCGTTATTCTGCCCCATACCATAGTTCAACAAAATTTCCAGACATGTGGCACCGACATTCTAGAACAGCTGGAACTCCAAGATCTCCCAATCCTCAAGGTAGACACTTACGTTCTTCCTGCCCGTGGGCGGAGACGATACCCTAGCAATGTGGCTCGTTTAACTTTTGACAGCCGAGAACTCCCATCCTCCGTTTATATAGCAGGACATCGGTTACAAGTTCGAAAGGTGATCCCTACACCACAACAGTGTAGAAATTGCTGGCGATTTGGCCATCCAGCGAAATATTGCAGATCTATCGCCGAATGCCCAGTCTGTGGTGCCGATGACCATTCTAATACGTCTTGCAATCGATCTCCCTCTTGCCTTAACTGTCATGAGGCTCACCCTTCGTACTCTCGCCGTTGTCAGGTCTATTTAAACGAGCGGGAAATCCGTTACCTCAAAGAGACAGAAGGTCTCCCTTATGCCATGGCAGTTTCTCATCTCCGCCTCCAAGGGAGACTCCCACGTGTTTCTTATTCCCGTGTTTCAAAACGTCCCCCCACTTCTGGTATCCCATCTTCTACACCCACCTCTGTGGTTACCTCTCCCATAATCACTCCTGTATCTAATCCTTTTGCTGTCCTCGGCTCAGACGTCCCTACTTCAACGCCTCAGTCTAATCTCGCTTCTTCGAGTTCTCTCTTACAAGCCTCAGTATCGACGAGACCTCGTACGACACCTCTTCCCAATCGTCCCTCTACTTCTCAAAAGTCAAAAAAAGGTCCGGTAACACCTCCTACCCATCTTCCACCTCCTCATTTTACCCTCCCTGTCTCTGTCCCTAGTTCTTCCCCTCTCACTGGCTCAGTTACAAGTGCAGAGGTTCACCCTCCTCCTCGTAATGTACCTTCCTCCCCTGTTCCCTCCCAAGTTTCTTCCTCTTCTGCCACCTCCCAGGTTCCTGTCTCTTCTGTCCCCTGCCACGCTTCTCCAGTTCCCTCCACCCTTTCGCCCCCCCCTACCTTGGTACAGTCCAATACAGTTCCAATCTTTACTCATCCTCCCCCTACCATTCCCAATATTGTCTCCCATACGACATCTCTGAATTCCGAAACACTTGAAGCAATCTCTGAATATATTGCAGAGACCAAACCATCAATGGACACTGATCCACCTTCCGCTCTTCCTCTCTCCTCTGCTCCATCTGCGCAACTCCTTTCTTCACAGCGCACCGTTCCTTCGCTGCTTGAACATTTTCCACTGCCTCCGCATGTGGACTTTTCTAACCCTTCTAGTCCGTAGGAACCCTTACCTGCGGATTTCAAGTATCTTTATCATTGCCAATCATGGCCTTTTTACAGTGGAATATACGCGGCCTCAGGGGTAATCGGGGTGAGCTTCAGATGTTACTCTCCCAGTTTGCCCCTGTTGGTGTTTGCTTACAGGAACCAAAATTACACTCTGCTGTTATTTCTCACATCTCAGGCTATAATTTATTGTATTCTTCAGATCCTTTTCCTGATGGGACCTTTAATGAAAGTGCCCTTCTTCTCCGCACTGATATTCCGTACCATCAGCTATTTGTTCATACTTCGCTGCATTACACAGCAGCCCGTATCCACTTACATAGGTGGTATACGCTCTGTTCTTTATATCTCTCTCCTTCTCGGGCATTATCTATTCCGGATTTTGCCTTCCTTGTTTCGTCATTACCGCCACCGATTCTGTTACTTGGTGATTTTAATGCCCACCATTTCCTCTGGGGAGGGTCTCACTGTGATTCCCGTGGAATTCAGTTAGAGGCTTTTCTTGCCACCCACCCCCTCCATGTTTTAAATACAGGTACTCACACCCATTTTGATCCTCGGACTCATACTCTCTCTTGCATCGATCTCTCAGTTTGCTCTTCCTCCGCCGCATTAGACTTTACTTGGTCTGTTCTCCCGGACTTACATGACAGTGATCATTTCCCAATCATTCTTACTTCCCCTTCATATTCGCCACCTCTTCGCACCCCACGCTGGCAATTTAATCGGGCAAATTGGAACCTTTACTCACACCTGACTGTTTTTAAAGAGGTTCCTTCTTCGTCCTCCATCGATGAGCTTTTACACCTCTTCTCGTCCTCCGTTTTCACCGCAGCTTCTCATTCTATACCCCAAACTTCGGGCAGGCATTCTCAGAAATGCGTGCCTTGGTGGTCTCCTGCTTGTGCTCGTGCAGTACGTTTGAAACGCGCTGCATGGGGCAGGTACCGGTACAATAGAACCACAGAGCGACTCCTTGATTTTAAACAGAAGCGTGCGATCGCTCGCCGTGTCATCCGTGACGCTAAACGCACTTGCTGGCGAGATTATGTCTCCACCATCACCTCTGCTTCCTCTATGAGTGCAGTCTGGAAAAAAGTACGAAAACTGAGTGGTAAATATTCTCCTGACCCGGCTCCTGTTCTGCGGGTTGCCGGTGTTGATATAGCAAACCCACTAGATGTTGCCAATGAAATTGGCAATCATCTGGTCCGTATTTCTCAGGGACTCCATCTATGCCCCTCATTTCTTTCCTCAAAGTCTGCCAGAGAGTTAGCACCCTTGGACTTTTCTTCTCTCAGAGAAGAACAGTATAATGTGCCTTTTACACTTCAAGAACTGGAGGCAACACTCTCAGCTTGTCGATCATCGGCAGCTGGGCCCGACGACATTCATATTCGTATGCTACAACATTTACATCAGTCAGCCCTTGCAGTCCTATTACGCCTTTACAATCTTATTTGGTCACAAGGAGTTCTTCCACAGCTGTGGAAATCCGCCATTGTTCTCCCTTTCCGCAAACCAGGCACTACGGGACATGAAACCTCCCACTATCGTCCCATTGCTCTTACCAGTGCAGTTTGCAAAGTAATGGAACGTCTAGTAAATAGACGTTTAGTGTGGTATTTAGAGACACACAACAGTCTCTCCACTCGTCAATATGGCTTTCGTAAGGGACGTTCTACCATAGACCCCTTACTGCGCTTGGATACGTATGTTCGTAATGCCTTTGCGAATAACCACTCAGTTATTGCCATATTTTTTGACCTTGAGAAGGCATATGACACAACTTGGAGGTATAATATTTTAGCCCAAGCCCACTCCTTAGGCCTTCGAGGCAATCTACCATCCTTCCTTAAGAACTTTTTAACTGACAGGCATTTCCGTGTTCGGGTTAATAATGTGCTCTCCCCGGACTTTGTCCAAGCTGAAGGTGTCCCCCAGGGATGTGTTCTGAGCACAACACTTTTTCTCCTTGCTATTAATGATTTGGCCTCTAGTCTTCCATCAAATATTTGGTCATCACTCTATGTTGATGACTTCGCTATTGCCTGTGCAGGCGCTGACTGTCACCTCCTTACAGTTTCTCTCCAGCATGCAGTCGACCGTGTTTCCAATTGGGCCACCACACATGGGTTTAAATTTTCCAGCACTAAAACCCACCAAATCACTTTCACTAGACGCTCTGTCATCTCTGATCATCCTTTGTACCTCTATGGCTCACGTATCCCTGAACGTGATACAGTCAAGTTTCTGGGCCTCCTCTTTGATCGTAGGTTATCCTGGAAACCTCACATTACCTCTCTGAAGGCAACTTGTCACAGCCGGCTGAACCTTCTTAAAACCCTTGCTCATCTTTCGTGGGGAGCTGATCGTCGAACCCTCCTTCACCTACATTCCACCCTTATTTTATCGAAACTTGATTATGGTGACCAGATCTATTCAGCGGCATCTCCTGCTACTCTCTCTAGCCTTAACCCCATTCATCACCAAGGATTACGTTTATGCCTTGGTGCTTTTCGCTCTTCCCCTGTCGAAAGCCTCTATGCAGAAGCGAACGTTCCATCCTTATCCGATCGCCGTGATGCCCATTGCCTGCGCTACTATGTACGCTCTCATGATCTCCGCAATCCTTCCATTTATAGAATGGTCACTGATATTAGTAGACATTCTTTATTTGTTCGCCGCCCCTGCTTACTCCGTCCCTTCTCTCTTCGCCTTCATTCGCTCTTGTCTTCTCTTCAACTACCACCTTTCTATGTACATGTAGCATCTCACTTTTCCCTACCCCCCTGGGAGGTCCCAGCTGTTCGAGTCTGTTCTTTCTCCCTCCCTTGCTCGAAAGCCCAACTGTCTACGGTCGCTTCCCGCTCTCTTTTTCTTGACCACTTTCACTCTCATTCTCATGCCATTGCTGTGTACACAGATGGCTCTAAGTCTTCTGACGGCGTAGGATTCGCAGCAGTGTTTCCGGACAGCGTCGTACAAGGGCATTTACTATCTTCAGCTAGTATTTTTACTGCTGAATTATATGCCATCCTTACAGCACTTATCCGTATTGCATCTATGCCTGTGTCATCATTTGTGGTTGTCTCAGACTCCCTTAGTGCTTTACAGGCTATACAAAAATTTGATACACCTCACCCCTTAGTCCTCCGTATCCAACTTTGGCTACGCCGCATCTTTACTAAGCATAAAGATATTGTTTTTTGTTGGGTCCCTGGTCATGTTGACGTACAGGGCAATGAACAGGCAGACACTGCTGCGCGGTCAGCAGTACATGACCTACCAGTTTCTTATAGAGGTATTCCATGTACGGACTATTTTGCTGTAATATCTTCCCACCTTCACACCCGTTGGCAACAACGTTGGTCTACTATGCTCGGCAACAAACTTCAGTCTATTAAACCGAGTATAGGTTACTGGCCGTCTTCTTATCACCAGTGTCGAGGTTGGGAGACTACTCTCTCCCGTCTTCGCATTGGCCATACTCGTCTTACTCATGGATATCTCATGGAGAGGCGTCTTGCTCCTCTCTGTGAGAATTGCCAAGCTCCATTATCAGTCAGCCACATTCTGTTGGACTGCCCACTTTATCAACGAGCACGCAGAATTTACCTCTGTCGTCGTCTTCGCCCCGCTGCTCTCTCTTTACCTTCCCTTCTCGCTGATGGACCCACCTTTCATCCGGACTCTCTTATTGACTTTTTGACAACGACTGACTTACTTCACAAATTCTGATACTTTCAGCCCTTTCTACTTGTATCTCTTGCTACCCTCTACCCCCGTACTATCCCCTGCCCCGCTGTTTTCTGTAACCTGCTGATCATCCCCCCTCCCTCCTGCCATCCAATTCCCTTGCTTCCTTCCCTACCCTGCAGCGCTGTATAGCCCTTGTGGCTTAGCGCTTCTTTTTGATTATAATAATAATAATAATAACATATACAGTGGACCCCCGATTAACGATATTTTTTCATTCCAGAAGTATGTTCAGGTGCCAGTACTGACCGAATTTGTTCCCATAAGGAATATTGTGAAGTAGATTAGTCCATTTCAGACCCCCAAACATACACGTACAAACGCACTTACATAAATACACTTACATAATTGGTCGCATTGGGAGGTGATCGTTAAGCTAGGCTCTGGCCTTGCAGGAAAGTTATTAAACTTATAAGATAGTTTTATATAATTGTTTTAATGGTTTGGATGGTTTCATTTTGGGTGTGTTGTTAGCTAGTATGTAAGTTGTAACTTACACAGACTGATGAATAACTTTCAAGTTCCAGCGTTCTACAGTCCTTTTCTCTGCACCTTAATAATAATAATAATAATAATAATAATAATATTATTATTTCAACAAATACATGTACAATGTGTACAGGCCTAGTTGACATCAGTGACATACTGCTATATAGAAAGCCCCTTATTATGCAGAGCATTTCGGGCAAATTAGGTCAACCATACCCCCGGCCGGGATTGAACCCGCGGTCATAGAGTCTCAAAACCGCGGGTTCAAGCCCGGCCGGGGGTATGGTTTATTTGCAATCGTGTCATTACGATTTCTTAAGTCAAATTAGGTCAATTTTGCCCCCAGGATGCGACCCACACCAGTCGATTGATACCCAAGTACCTATTTTACTGATAGGTGAACAGGGACAGCAGGTATCTTAAGGAAACACGTGGTTCGGGGGGATCGAACCACGGACCTCAGTTTATGAGCTTAGTGCGCTAGCAACATTTATTGATGTCTCTCATTTCCATCTTCCCTACCCACATAATCTTTGTTTTCTGGTGCAGGTCGATGCGGCCGGTGGCAGAGACTGGGGAGCTGTCACGGCTACGGTTCAAGATGTACTCGATGTACGCTTGGGGGTGTCCTATTGTGATTTCCCTGGCAGCCATCATTGTCCAGACTCTCCCTCCAAACATCCAGGTCGTCAGACCAGAGTTTGGCAACAAGAAATGCTGGTTTGATAGTGAGTATCATACAAGCCTTATGGATGCTGAGAATGAGTTGCCATGTAGCCTTGTTGAAGATTTCATTTGGATTTGTAACCTTATAGACCTGATAACCCAGGATAAGTCAAGGTCATGCAACATGGCATTACATGAATAAAAACGGCTATACTTACCAACAGAAAGACTTATCTGTAATAATATAGTAAGACTTATCTGTAATAATATAGTAAGACTTATCTGAAAATTTTTTTTGGGAAAAAAAAAAAAACAGCAATCTTAAGAGTGGAGTTCCATGCTACTTCTGTAGGCAGGGACCCTCGAGGGTACCTGCCTGGGGAAGGGCTCTTGATCTAGGGAATTGGATCTGTGCTCCGATTCCCCGAATTAAACCTGAATACCTTCCACACCCCTTCCCCCAGGTGCTGCATAATCCTATGGGTTTAGCCCTCCCCTTTGATTATAATAATAATTCCTGGCTAGTGGAACACAGGAGACGATCACAGATTATATACACAAAACTTGTATGTCTTAGTATATGTACACTAAGAGTACTTTAATCCAATTTTTAGAAATTAAAGTATTCATGACTGATGGTGACTAGGTGACATGCAGCCTTAATGAACTTTGTTTTGTCGAAAGGCTTTAAAACCAACATAAGTGTTGTGCCCATGGTAATTACCTACAGGACTTTTTAATTAGTAATATTCATGGAGGGAGTGTTAAAGCCTTAAAAAGGCTTTATAGCACCTGGGGAATGGGGGGGGCAGTCAGATTCGATGCCAGGAAGGGAAGAGCAAATCCAATTCATTGGGCCAAGATCCTCTCACTGGCATCAAGGAACCTCCCTTGTAGCGGCCAGCAGTAACAGCCTGGTTGATCAGACCCTGATCCACCACGAGGCCTGGTCTCAGACCGGGCCGCGGGGGCATTAACCCCCAAATCCCTCCTCAGGTACACTACAGGTGTCGTGTCTTCTGTAGCCCATACCATTATTCTACCTCTCTAAAGAACTTGCTAATAACATTTATTTTGGCACCTCTTCTTTCTATGTTTAGAGCAATGGACTCATGTTCACTTTAAGGGCAGGGATCTTACACATTTAGTAATATATCCATAGTGGTGGCGCGAATGTAATCTCAAGTGATGGTGATGTTAATAATGGTTAATGGTTCCTCCAGGAAGGTGCCTTGATACCGGTGATGGATTCGTGATCCAAGGAACCGGACTTATCCTCCCCCTTCCCTTGATCTAGCCTGAATTCCTCCCGGGTGCTACGTGACTCCGGGTTTAGTGCTTCCCGTGATTAATATAGTCGTCAATGGCATTTAATGGTTATATATACCTAGTGATATTATAGATATAGCAGTGAACCATGCCTGTGCAAGTGAGTTAAAAAATGTAGTTATGATGGTGAGTGAAAAATTAGTTTTGACCATCCATCAATGATGTGATAATTTTAAGGATTATTATTATTATTATAATCAAAAAGAAGCGCTAAGCCACAAGGGTTATACAGCGCTGCAATAATTTTAAGGAGATCATTGGAGACTGCACGTTACCACTATCTTCGTTGTACATACGCCACATGTATTTAATGTATTTAGTTTACAATATATTTGAGTGTATGTCTTTCCAGATGACAAGTCGCTGTGGGCATACTTCTACGGGTTCGTGCTGGTGCTGGTAATAGCCAATATCATCTTTTTCGCCCAGGTGGCTTACATCCTCCTGGTGGCTCAGAATGATCCCATCCTACAGCGTACACGTCAGCAGAATAGAGAAAGGTCAGTACTCCTCAGCTTCATTTTTACTATATTTTACAAAGTGACAGAAGCTTATTGAATCCTATATTATTCACTCTCCACTTGCCTGGTGCTGGCTCATCTGGCTGAGAGCCCAGGACCCTCTTGACTTTAATTTGTCCTCTATAGTGATGGCATTTTCCCACTTGGTAAAGCTTGCTGCTGGAAGAATGTGAAGGAAATTATTGTCTACATCGATCCCAGATTTTCTGTCAACTGTAGTGTTGTGGTGGCAGTCAAACCACCCAATGATGATTTGACTGATGATGAAAGACCTAGTGAATGTTGCTTGTAGATTCAGAAGTGGAGCTGAAGCGGTTCTCCCTCGCCAATTATTTGCTGAATGAGATTTGTACTATGCTGGAGCCTCATGTCTAAACAAGCTCAGTTAATTTTGAAGAACCCCCTTAGGTGTCTTTATTGTCAATCTGTGGTGGAAAGACCTTTCATTAGTGAATCCTTTCATAAATAGGACATTACACTCACTGGAGCCTTCAAGCACTTTATCAACTCCCCAGTAGGTGAAAGGTTCCATTATAAATGGAGTTCTTGTTGAAACGGGGTAATTTTGGACTATATGTTGGCTCAGTCATTCATTCACATAGAAACTATCATTGGTCCCTAGGTACCCCATTTGCAAGTGAGCATATGTGTAACTTGGGCATTGTATTTTTGTAAATAAACTATATTGTGTTAGTATTTGTTTGTTAAACTTTTAAGGTGTATTGTACTTTCAGGATGTGGTTGTACATTAAGTTGTTCCTGGTGATGGGTCTGACATGGCTTGCTGAGGTTATTTCTTGGCAGGAGGGAACGTGTGAGGCCTGGTTAGTATGGGTAATATTGTGATCTTTTTCATTAAACAAAAGTGTAACATTAATTGTATGTGGTAGAAATTTATATTTGAATTTCCCCTCAAGGAAGGTTCCTTGATGTTGGTGAGGGGCTCTTGATTTAGGGAATTGGATCTGTGCTCCAGTTCCCTGAATTAAGCCTGAATGCCTTCCACATCCCCCCCCAGGCGCTGTATAATCCTCCGGGTTTAGCGCTTCCCCCTTGATTATAATAATAATATATTTGAATTTATATAACACAATAAACCTAAAGAAAAATCATAATATTGTATTTAAACTCAAAAGGAAGTGACACATTTAAATTTATTTACAATTGGTAAAAAATCTCAGTTTGTTTTCACTAGCCGGAGATCCAAGCTGAGATATAGTTGTTCATTAAAGAATTTGCAGCCTCTTGCCATTACGATTAGGAATCATTTTATCATTTTGTAAGGTAAGTTTAAATCTCTGCCTTAGATATACACACTCTTGCCACCTTATTGTTCACTGATCACTATTGCACTGATTATCAATATTTTCCTTTGCAGGATGATCACTGACATCATAAATACACTTCAGGGCTCATCAATATTCCTGATTTTCATTTGCAAGAGGAATATGCTGCGAAGAGTAAGTGCATTTCAATGATCCTGTTATCACACTTTACATAATTTCTGAATCTCAAATCAACCTCTTTATTTAGCAACTGAGAATAATTATATAAAAGAACAACCCCCTAAATCTTGATCTCTCAGTACCAAGACTGCTGAGGTTTAATGAGTTTCCAGTTTTGAGGAGCTAAATATAATCAGGTACACTTTCCTATTATTTCCTGAAAAGCCAATGTGATAATACGCCACTTTCATACTTAGCTACAACTTCTTTTTTTAATTCCATCATGTTTCTTGCCTTCTTTATCAAATGGCTAGCATTTGGAACTTTGTTTGGCCCCATGGTGGCTTATATAGCATTTGCACTCGATAAACAAGCACAAAACACAATAGATTATTATGAAATGTTTCTGCTGAATGCACTGGGCGATGCTCACTCAATGCCAAACAAAGGCAGACTGAGTTACTCAGTGCTTGAGTGGCTGAGTGACACAGGCAGGCGGACGGGTTCAGTACGGACCATTGTCAACTTTACGAAAACCGAGGTGATGTACGAAAACTGGGACAAAATTTTGACGGAAAAAGTTGTCGAAAACTGAATCCTACAAAAATTGGGGTGTACAAAAACCTAGGTTCCACTGTATTTTTATTATTATATTTATGGGAATCTCTAAAGTCTAAACCCTTTGGGTTCACACAATATTGGGGAATGGAAGGCAATCCTCATTTTTTAACCATTCGGCTATATTATTATCACAGGTATTATTATTATATTCATGAGGGAAACACTACACTTGTGTGGGTTATACAGCACCTGAGATAATGGGAGGCAATTAAGTTTGATTCAAAGAAGGAAGAGGCGAGTCCAGTTTCATAGATCATATGATCCTAGGGGTTGAACAGCCTCCTTTGAGGGGCAGGCTATTTGTAAACCTTTTCTATATGATTATGACGTGTAGACTGAGATTATAACCAATGAGCAGTGCATGACTGCAGTGCATCAGTCTTAGAAAAACTTTTCTAATTTTTTTTTTATTCACATGGATAAGTAGTGAGAAAAAAAACAAGAACAAGAGCTATTAAGAAAAAGAAGAAAAACTCTAGATGTGTGTCTGTATATATATACATGTATATGCATGTGCATGCCTGTGTAGTGTGACCTAAGTGTAAGTAGAAGTAGCAAGATATACCTGTTATCCAGCATGTTTATGAGACAAAAAAGACACCGGCAATCCTACCATCATATTAAACAGTTTCAAAGGTCTGTTTCACAGTCGCCTGGCAGGGCGGTAGTACCTCCCTGGGTGGTTGCTGTCTACCAACCTACTACCTTGGGGGTTATGGTGAGCAGCAACCTTAAACCAAGACAGCAATGCCTAAGTGTACATAATAAGGCAAACAGATTACTGGGATTTATATCAAGAAGTGTAAGCAACAGAAGTCCAGAGGTTATAGTACAGCTTTATACATCATTAGTAAGGCCTCACCTAGATTATGCAGTTCAGTTCTGGTCTCCATATTACAGAATGGATATAAATTCGTAATGATTTTAGGTATACTTCATCAAGGACAGGAAGCTTATGGCTTTTCAAGGTCCTCTTAGTCATCCATCCAATTACTAGCCAGACCCAGTCATGCTTAACAAGCCTCACCAAGCAACATGCACATCATTTCCACCACCACATACTGGGAGGCCTCTGCTTTTTACCACTGTATCTCTGCCATTGATGAATGAGGTCACCTAGTCCAAATCTTTGTACTTTTTTGTGCATGTACTGTACATATAATACAGTAATAGTTTTGGATACCAAAAAGCAATTCTTCTTCTTTCAACGTACCAGCCGTATCCCACTGAGGTGGGGTGGCCCAAAAGAAAAAACTGAAGTTTCTCCTTTTAAATTTAGTAATATATACAGGAGAAGGGGTTACTAGCCCCTTGCTCCCGGCATTTTAGTCGCCTCTTACGACGCGCATGGCTTACAGAGGAAGAATTCTGTTCCACTTCCCCATGGAGATAAGAGGAAATAAACAAGAACAAGAATTAGAAAGAAAATAGAAGAAAACCCAGAGGGGTGTGTATATATATGCTTGTACATGTATGTTTAGTGTGACCTAAGTGTAAGTAGAAGCAGCAAGACTTGCCTGTAATCTTGCATATTTATGAGACAGACAAAAGACACCAGCAATCCTACCATCAGTTTGGTTCATCAAATTAGTTATGAAGGAAGAACAATGTGCTTGTATTTTTAATACATAAATAAATATAAATATGCTGTATGCCTTACTAATACAGGGTGTTTTTATCTAGATCCGCAACAACTGGGAGCCATACTTGCGTCGTGTGAAAGAATTCTTTGGTTCATCCCGTCAGTCACAGTCTAAAACGGGTAAACGTAGCCAGGAGAGTACCTCATTCAGCTCATCTGTGAATCGACCAAGTCATTCAGCAGCCTCGCAGAGGACTGTCCAGAGCCAGATCTCTTTTGATCCATCATCTGCTTCAAGGTCAGTTTAGTTAAAGAAAATTAAATCCATAAACGAGGTTGTACTAAAAAGTTCACAAAAAATATTCATCACTCCCTAACATACGTATTACTTGAAGGAGAGATCTGCTTTACTACACTTGCTAATGTTTATGCCTACATTGTGCTTATGCTATCCTTGAATAATAATATTTATTATTGTAAGTGTTTTGTAACTACAGTATTACATAAAAAACAGGTACTGTTCAGATAAATTTCTTTTTAGATTACTCTACTGTCATAGCTTATCTGTCTTAATATACAATACTGTAATAACAGCATAATACATACAGTTGAGGCAGAATGTATGTTGTATTGCTATATGTAATTATGCATGAGTAATTCAGGATGGACTACAATGTGTAATTTCTTCTCTAATTTGTAAGTTAATTGTTAATTGTTCCAATCGTAGTGTTGTGACTTATTCTTCATCCACACAGGAAGTTGTCAGCATCATCTCTAGTATCTACCACTGGTGCCCAAATTCACTCTCCCAACTCCATCTCAATGGACACCATCAATGAAGTTACCAGCCCAGAAGGTGAACAAGCTGAGAAAAGTAATGCATCACCTGAAGAAAGCACTTGTTTGCCTATTGCTATAAATCCTTGGAATGTGAGTGAAAGCACATCCACTAACAGTATTACCACTGGTGATCAGTGCACTCCCATGAGTGAATTAAACTCTGTTGTTGAGCACATGGATGATGATTGCCTACCTAACAGCAACGATGAGCCAACTCTGTCATCTGTCAAGGAGGCTTCCTTGAGATTATCTAATGAGGATGTTCCTACAAGTCAGATAGATCACAAGGAGTCTGCATCAATCAGAGATGGTGAGAGAGAAGTGCCTTCCAGAAGTGTAAAGGAAGCTACACATCAGACAGAGAGTGAAAATACTACTCAACAGAGAAAGTGTGTGAATGCTGCCCCAGCCAAAACCACAGAAAATGCCACTGTAAAGACCCATGATGATACTGAAATTTTTGGTATAGGTAATGGGTCTGTGCCACCAAGGCATCACAGAGCATTTACCACAGACGATGAGGATGATCAGCCTGTAGATGTGTGATAAGTGTTCTTGTTTGGACTTTGCCAGTACAGTATTTCTTAAATAAATATGAATTATAGCTACAGTAATTTTATAATTTCCGAGAATCATTATTTAAAATAACTGTGTACAGTATATAATTTCATATACACTGTTATATATACATATATAATTAATGTTAATTCTAATGAGCCAGGTTTACCATAGATATGTTGGAAACCACACATTTTGTGCAGTTTCTTAGGGTTACACTTCTGTAAAAGAAATTAGTTAAACTATGTGACATATTGTAAATTAGATTATTATTACATTCAACGAGAGTGTTAAATCTGTAGGTGTCATACAGCACCTAGGGAAATGGGAGCCAAAAATACAGTAACTGTATTTATCTGATGAAGATTAATGTAGTGGATTATGTTTCAATGTACCTTGTATAAATCAGTGAAATTACAATAGCTGACCAGTAAATGTACATGAATTAATGTTAATATACTTTCGAACAACTGCAGGCATCCAGTCTTTGCGTATCTCGTTGATTCATAAAATCTTTTAAATATACTTCTAAAACACATTTACATATACCATATGTCTGGAAATGTGGTACAGTATATATTAGTGGAATAAAAGTGTTATTCGCAAAATTATATTGAAATTAAGAAGATAAGGCTTACATATGTATTAATGATTTATTCAGAATATTCATGTGCTGTGAACTGGAAATATCATAGAGGATTATGTGGAAAGTCTTGAGTAATTTTTTTTTAATCTCAGCAGCTATCTCCTGCCAAGGCAGGGTCACAGGAAAGAAAACACATCCACTTTCATTAATTCAATCACTGTCTTGCTAGAAGTGTGCTGACTGCAGTACTCCCACCCATTCCTCAGAGCACAGGCACTGCCTTTTCCACTTCCAGAATCCAAGTCTAGCTAGCCAGTTTTCCTGAATCCCTTCATAAAAGTTACACACTCCAACAGCATATTCATTAAAAAAAAAAAAAAACACTTGTCCCCATTTAGTCCTGTCTAACAAGCTCATATAAGCCTGCTGGATGCTCAAGCCTTAGAACTCATTGCCTCTTTTGTTTTTCCTTTCCCTGTAAACATTCCTGAGACAATCCCTACTCCTACTTTCCACCCTACATTTATAGTCTCTGTCATCCTATCCACTCCATACTCTCAACATGCCCAACTCCCTCCCTCAGTGCAAACAGTTGGTACATTTCTCATTATAATTATATGCATGCACTACATACTTACATACAAATACATGTACCCTGGTGGTAGACAGATAATGTGTTAAAAACTTATGTATACTGTATATATGAAAGCAGCCAGCATATGGAAAGACATTATAGAATTCTATAGCGAGCTGTGTCTGTATGAACACTCAGTACAGTGTGAGCGGAATGAAATTATAGTTACCACTTGATTATTGAAACAAGATTGATGGTAGTACTTGATGTTAATAGAAGCAAATCATACTTAATATTTTTACTGAATGCTTTATAAAAAATTTTCTTTATCAAGAAAGATAATTTTTCACCAAGGAATTGTAAAAGTATTTGGTGGCAGTAAAAAGCAGTCTACATTGGATGTACATTTATTCAGTATTTACTGTTCAGTTATTTTGTATGTATTACTGAAGTTTTGCCACATCATTCAACCTGTCCTGATGCAACAGTTGTTTCTGTAGATACAGTACCCGAGTGTGTATAATTGTTCTCAAGTTAGAGCAAAAATCAATAGTACCTTTCAGTGATATAGCCTCTGGCTTCACGTTATTCACTGGCCATAGCTGTTGACATCTGCTCGATATGTGAAGCTTATAAAAGTAGTGTCAGGTGAAGCATTGGTTCACTGGCAGAAAATTCAGCCTGGGGATTGAACCTAGGTCCTTTTGGCTGTGGGCTGAACACAACAAATAAGCTATGATCATAAATGATGTGAACAAAACTCAGTGTGGTCAAGCTGGAGACTTAAGTTGATGTGAATAGACAGAGCTTAATTTACTTCTTAACATGTACTAGCAGTGTATAATGAAACTTCTAAATTTGCGAGTAGTATTGTAATTTATGAGAGTCAGTTATACAGTTGCACAATGATTAGCCACCTTTTTTAAGATGCTTAGTTTCTTTGGCATATGAGTGTACAGAACAACTCTTAAATTAAAAAATAACCAAAGGATTTTGTCAAGAATATGTTCATTGGATTTGCCATCTCTAAATCTATTTTTTCTAGTCATTCTTTCTTATGAATGTCAATATTAATCAGATAAAAGTGATAATTAAAGAGATGTCCAAAAAGCAAATGAAAAAGTCAACTCAGTCATGAAATTTTTCTGAAAATTATTAATGTATAGTAGATGTAAAATATAAAATAAGAAAAACTTCAATAATTTGGACATCAAACTTTGCATCATTTGTGCCTTTAAGATTCATGAGGTCTTCAGGAACTTAACCCTCATGAATTCTGTGGTTCAACTGTGCAGTACTAGCATTACTGGTGTACAACATTATTTACCCACTAATGTTTCTTGTTTACTCAGGATGGTTTTCCAGAGTTTTATATGTAAAATTTTAATTGCATGAAATAAGAACTTCACTGTACAGTATTCATAAAGTAACCTTACTGGGGATGGATCCAGTATAGTCATGGACACATACAGGTGTGCTGGCTGCTGGATTGATCACCAATAATCTGTAAACGGCTGGCACTTAAATGTTATATGATTGAGCATAGTTTATATATTGATGTTATATACAATATATATTTTCATTTTTTTTAGGGGTCTTTGTGCTGTATATATCTGTAAATCTGATAAAGTAGAAATAACTCATTTTTAATGAAAATTAAATGATGCAAAGATTGATAGGTTTGTTAACTCACAAAAATAAATAAATATATATATACATGTATATATATATATATATGGGAGCAAGGGGCTAGTAACCCCTTCTCCTGTATATATTACTAAATTTAAAAGGAGAAACTTTAGTTTTTTCTTTTGGGCCACCCCGCCTGAGTGGGATACGGCTGGTACGTTGAAAGAAGAATATATATATATACATATATTTTTTTTTTTCAGCAAGTCGGCCATCTCCCACCGAGGCAGGGTGACCCAAAAAAAGAAAGAAAATCCCCCAAAAGAAAATACTTTCATCATCATTCAACACTTTCACCTCACTCACACATAATCACTGTTTTTGCAGAGGTGCTCAGAACACAACAGTTTAGAAGCATATATGTATAAAGATACACAACATATCCCTCCAAACTGCTAATATCCCAAACCCCTCCTTTATATTGCAGGCATTGTGCTTCCCATTTCCAGGACTCAAGTCCGGCTATATAAAAATAACCGGTTTCCCTGAATCCCTTCACTAAATATTACCCTGCTCACACTCCAACAGATCGTCAGGTCCCAAATACCATTTGTCTCCATTCACTCCTATCGAACACGCTCATGCATGCCTGCTGGAAGTCCAAGCCCATCGCCTACAAAACCTCCCTTACCCCTTCCTTCCAACCTTTTCGAGGACGACCCCTACCCCGCCTTCCTTCTACAGATTTAAATGCTCTCCATGTCATTCTACTTTGATCCATTCTCTCTAAATGACCAAACCACCTCAACAACCCCTCTTCAGCCCTCTGACTAATACTTTTATTAACTCCACACCTTCTCCTAATTTCCACACTTCGAATTTTCTGCATAATATTTACACCACACATTGCCCTTAGATAGGACATCTCCACTGCCTCCAACCGCCGCCTCGCTGCTGCATTCACAACCCAAGCTTCACACCCATATATGAGTGTTGGTACTACTATACTTTCATACATTCCCTTCTTTGCCTCCATAGATAACGTTTTTTGACTCCACACACACACACACACACACACATAGAGAACAATGAAACAAATAAATTTTAGAAACACTTTTTTAAGTGTTAAAATCTAGTAGCGATCAGTGAAGAGGCGGGGCCAGGAGCTCGGACTCGACCCCCGCAACCTCAACTAGGTGAGTACAACTAGGCGAGTACATATATATATATATATATATATATATATATATATATATATATATTTTTTTTTTTTCAACAATTCGGTCGTCTCCCACCGAGGCAGGGTGACCCAAAAAAAAGAAAGAAAATCCCCAAAAAGAAAATACTTTCATCATCATTCAACACTTTCACCACACTCACACATTATCACTGCTTTTGCAGAGGTGCTCAGAATATAACAGTTTAGAAGCATATACGTATAGAGATACACAACATATCCCTCCAAACTGCCAATATCCCAAACCCCTCCTTTAAAGTGCAGGCATTGTACTTCCCATTTCCAGGACTCAAGTCCGACTATATGAAAATAACCGGTTTCCCTGAATCCCTTCACTAAATATTACCCTGCTCACACTCCAACAGATCGTCAGGTCCCAAGTATCATTCGTCTCCATTCACTCCTATCTAACACGCTCATGCACGCTTGCTGGAAGTCCAAGCCCCTCACCCACAAAACCTCCTTTACCCCCTCTTTCCAACCCTTTCGAGGACGACCCCTACCCCTCTTTCCTTCCCCTATAGATTTATATGCTTTCCATGTCATTCTACTTTGATCCATTCTCTCTAAATGACCAAACCACCTCAACAACCCCTCTTCTGCCCTCTGACTAATGCTTTTATTAACTCCACACCTTCTCCTAATTTCCACACTCCGAATTTTCTGCATAATATTTACACCACACATTGCCCTTAGACAGGACATCTCCACTGCCTCCAACCGTCTCCTCGCTGCTGCATTTACCACCCAAGCTTCACATCCATTTAAGAGTGTTGGTACTAATATACTTTCATACATTCCCTTCTTTGCCTCCATAGATAACGTTTTTTGACTCCTTATATACCTCAACGCACCACTCACCTTTTTTCCCTCATCAATTCTATGATTAACCTCATCCTTCATAAATCCATCCGCCGACACGTCAACTCCCAAGTATCTGAAAACATTCACTTCTTCCATACTCCTCCTCCCCAATTTGATATCCAATTTTTCTTTATCTAAATCATTTGATACCCTCATCACCTTACTCTTTTCTATGTTCACTTTCAACTTTCTACCTTTACACACATTCTCAAACTCATCCACTAACCTTTGCAATTTTTCTTTAGAATCTCCCATAAGCACAGTATCATCAGCAAAAAGTAACTGTGTCAATTCCCATTTTGAATTTGATTCCCCATAATTTAATCCCACCCCTCTCCCGAACACCCTAGCATTTACTTCTTTTACAACCCCATCTATAAATATATTAAACAACCATGGTGACATTACACATCCCTGTCTAAGACCTACTTTTACCGGGAAGTATTCTCCCTCTTTTCTACACACCCTAACCTGAGCCTCACTATCCTCATAAAAGCTCTTTACAGCATTTAGTAACTTACCACCTATTCCATATACTTACAACATCTGCCACATTGCTCCTCTATCCACTCTATCATATGCCTTTTCTAAATCCATAAATGCAATAAAAACTTCCCTACCTTTATCTAAATACTGTTCACATATATGCTTCAATGTAAACACTTGATCTACACATCCCCTACCCACTCTGAAACCTCCTTGTTCGTCCGCAATTCTACATTCTGTCTTACCTCTAATTCTTTCAATTATAACCCTACCGTATACTTTTCCTGGTATACTCAGTAAACTTATTCCTCTATAATTTTTACAATCTCTTTTGTCCCCTTTCCCTTTATATAAAGGGACTATACATGCTCTCCGCCAATCCCTAGGTACCTTCCCCTCTTTCATACATTTATTAAACAAAAGTACCAACCACTCCAACACTATATCCCCCCCTGCTTTTAACATTTCTGTCATGATCCCATCAGTTCCAGCTGCTTTACCCCCTTTCATTCTACGTAATGCCTCACGTACCTCCACCACACTTACAGTCTGCTCTTCTTCACTCCTAAAAGATGGTATACCTCCCTGGCCAGTGCATGAAATTACCGCCTCCCTTTCTTCCTTAACATTTAAAAGTTCCTCAAAATATTCTCGCCATCTACCTAATACCTCCCTCTCCCCATCTACTAACTCCCCTACTCTGTTTTTAACTGACAAATCCATACTTTCCCTAGGCTTTCTTAACTTGTTTAACTCACTCCAAAATTTTTTCTTATTTTCATTAAAATTTCTTGACAGTGCCTCTCCCACTCTTTCATCTGCTCTCCTTTTGCACTCTCTCACCACTCTCTTCACCTTTCTTTTACTCTCCATATACTCTGCTCTTCTTATAACACTTCTGCTTTGTAAAAACCTCTCGTAAGCTACCTTTTTCTCTTTTATCACACCCTTTACTTCATCATTCCACCAATCACTCCTCTTTCCTCCTGCCCCCACCCTCCTATAACCACAAACTTCTGCCCCACATTCTAATACTGCATTTTTCCCCAATCGTCTCTTTCTTATCATTTTGCCCTCCACGCACATTAGACTTCCCACTTTGACAATTTCTTCTTCTTATTCTTTTTTGTAATCTTTAAGGAAAAAGGGTTCAGCCCATTGTTCGGCATTTTAGTTGACTTTTACAACAGCGTTCGGGGGTTCTTATTCCACTTTTGGTTGAGGAAAAAATTAGAAAACTATTAAAATAAAAAAAAAATGATGGGGTGTTAAAAACGTGCCATTATTTTGTGTTTAAAATGTAAAAAAAAAATATACCCCTGAATCTTTAAATAGAAACAAAAACACAAAAATCTACCATCGAAAAAAAAATTAAAAACTGTTTTACACTCATGGGGGGTAGTCCTCCCCGGTGGTTCTGTCTAAAATATATATATATATTTTTATTATATATATATATATATATATATATATATATATATATATATATATATATATATATATATATATATATATATATATATATATATGTGGTTTGGGGCAGCATCACTGAAAATACCAATTGCAATGTATAACAAGCCTGTGATTTTTAATGAAAGAAATTCTGATATCTTTGTCTGTCTCATAATATGAGATCAAATGCTGGGTCCCACTAGAACCCCACTACACATTTATGACACTGTTTGCTGCATCTGGCTTTATTGAGCCTATTTTATTATGTTCTTGGTGTAATAACTTTTTCAGGGAAAAGCTTCCCCTAACATTGGGTTAAAAGTCACTAAAGTGAGGTAATGGCTTCCCCTGTAAGATAAAAAAAATAAGAAAAGAAGAAATGTTAATATCTGATGAAGAAAATGATTGTGGATTTATGAGAAAGGAAGTCTGCTTTAATGAAAAAGCTTTTAAAAATAAGACGGGAAAAGGGAAAAAATGAGGGCGAAATTTCAAGTAGGGAAGCAAAGAAAATAATGTTGAAGAATAAACTTTTGAGAAAAAGGATATAAATTGTTAATTCAAGGGTATATGAGTAAATAAAAGGGAGATGAAAAGTGAGTTTTAATAAGCGTGTTCTGAAAAAGAAAATAACAGAGAGAAGAAAATGAAATGTTGAAATAAAATGGTGAAGAATGTGTTGGGGGGTTGAAATTTAAAAGAAAAAGTGGTAATAGACGAATAAATAAATGAAACCCTAATTGGCTGAATGAAAGAAATTTAATAATTGCATATTTATGAAAAGAGAATAAATAAACTTTAAAAGTAATTTGCAAAATAATTTTGGTATGTATGAGATAAAATTGATGGTAAACCAATAGAGGACAGTTTAATATGTCGAGATCATTATTTAGTTAGCCCGGTCAAATAAGGGAGATGGAAAGAAGGAAGGAACTAAAAGAGAGGTGTTTTAAAAGGGAGAGAGAGGTAATTATATTGAAAAATAGCTAAAGATAGAGTGAAAGATGAAAAATTTAAAAATCAGATAAAAATAAAGAAGATTTGTGATTATAAGGTAGGTGAAAAGAAAGAAAATAAAAAAGAAATGATAAAAGAAACAACATAAATTTTAAAACAAAGTATTAAGAAAAAGAAGCTATGAGAAAAAGAAAGGAAAAATGGTGAAGGAAACAAAAGAATGAATGGGAAATTAGAAAATTTAATGAAAGAAGAAAAGAGCCAATGAGAAAATAAAAAAATATAGTTTGTCAGGTTAAAGGTAAGGAAGTGAGAAGGTATTGAGAGATGGAGAAAGAACATGTTAGAAAAGAACGAATTTCACGGTGGTAATCTTTAGGAAGTGAAAAGTGTGAAGAATTATGGTGAGCATAAAAATGAAGGGTGCTGACGATGGATCAT
>NC_091375.1:15874619-16042119 GCF_038502225.1 Cherax quadricarinatus
TAACGTCCCATATCATAAAAGTCTTTGAAAGGGTTTTAAGAAGCAAGATCGCCACTCGTCTAGATACCCATCAATTACACAACCCAGGGCAGCATGGGTTTAGAGCAGGTCGCTCATGCCTGTCTTAACTACTGGACCACTATGACAAGGTCCTGGATGCTCTAGAAGACAGAATGCAGATGTAATATGCACAGACTTTGCAAAAGCCTTCGACAACTGTGACCATGGTGTAATACCGCACAAAATACATGATAAAGGAATAACAGGAAAAGTTAGTAGATGGATCTATAATTTCCTAACAAATAGAACACAGAGTAGCAGTCAACAGTGTAAAGTCTGAGGCAGGTACGGTGAAAAGCTCTGTTCCACAAGGCACAGTACTCGCTCCCATCTTGTTCCTCATCCTCATATGAGACATAGGGATATAAGCCAGTGCCGTGTCTTCCTTTGCAGATGACACCCGAATTTGCATGACAGTGTCTTCCATTGAAGACATTGCAAGACTCCAGGCGGACATCAACCACATCTTTAAATGGGCTATAGAAAACAATATGAAGTTCGATGATGAGAAATTTCAATTACATCGATATGGAAAATGTCAAGAAATTGAAACTTCATTGGGGTATAAAACAAATTCCAACCACACAATGGAGCAAAAACCTAATGTCAAAGACCTGGAAGTGATCATGTTAGAGGATCTCACCTTCAAGGACCATAACATTGTATCACTCGCATCTGCTAGAAAAATGACAGGATGGATAATGAGAACCTTCAAAACTAGGGAGGCCAAGCCCATGATGACACTCTTCAGGTCACTTGTTCTATCTAGGTTGGAATACTGCTGCACACTAACAGCACCTTTCAAGGCAGGTGAAATTGCTGACCTAGAAAATGTACAGAGAAACTTCACGGCGCGCATAACGGAGATAAAACACCTCAATTACTGGGAGTGCTTGAGGTTCCTAAAACTGTATTCCCTGGAACGCAGGCGGGAGAGATACATGATTATATACACCTGGAAAATCCTAGAGGGACTAGTACCGAACTTGCACACGAAAATCACTCACTACGAAAGCAAAAGACTTGGCAGACGATGCAACATCCCCCCAATGAAAAGCAACACGATAAGTGTCAGAGGCCCAAGACTTCAACTGCCTTCCAGCATACATAAGGGGGATTACCAATAGACCTCTGGCAGTCTTCAGTCAGGCACTGGACAACCACATAAAGTCGGTACCTGACCAGCCTGGATGTGGTTCGTATGTCAGTTTGCGTGCGGCCGGCAGTGACAGCCTGTTTGATCAGGCTTTGATCAGCCATGAGGCCTGGTCATGGACCGGGCCACGGGGGCATTGACCCCCGGAACTCTCTCCAGGTATACAGTCATGAGATCAACTATAAAGCATTACAATATATGTAGTTTAATATAGTTACGAGTTATGCACAAATTGTTATAATAGGCAAAGTTATTTTTCCAATGGCTGGCAGTATGTCTCTGGATAAAATATAGATATTTCTTCAACATTAGAGACCCCTCAAGGAAGGTTCCTTGATGTTGGTGAGGGGCTCTTGATTTAGGGAATTGGATCTGTGCTCCAGTTCCCCGAATTAAGCCTAAATGCCTTCCACATCCCCCCCCCAGGCGCTGTATAATCCTCCGGGTTTAGCGCTTCTCCCTTGATTATAATAATAATCAACATTAGAGAGCCAGTTTCTCTGAATTTCATTTTTTTCACTCAAAGCAAAATATTGCAGGATGTAACATTAGATGGAAGTATGTCTTAACTATCTCAAACTAAGAGAATTAATAGCCTAAACAGTTTTAAAAACAAAACAGCGCTGTATGACCCTTGAGGGTTTGGTGCTTAGTTTTGATTGTAATAATAACTGCTGAACGGCTTTTGATGAGGTACTGTAGCTACCCTCCACTTCCTTGGATCAGAAATGATGATCTGACATACTCCAGCAGCTGCATGACCCCTCTGGGTTTACCTAATTTATGTTAATATACTGTACATTGATTACAAAATTACAGTAGTAACAAACTGAGTACATACAGGAATTCCCTCAAGAGAGATTCCTTGATGCTAGTGAGGGGGCTCTTGTTCCAAGGAATTGTAGCTATCCTCACCATAAGCATAATTACTTCCCATTCTTGACAGTGCTGTATGACCCTGATGGGTTTAACACTTAGTTTTGATTATAATATAATAATTGTCCTATTCTTGAAGTTCTGCTTGACCTTTATGGGATTGCTGTTTCCTCACGATTATAAAAATCGAAATAATAATGTGACCACGGTGTAATAGCGCACAAAATGCGTGATAAAGGAATAACAGGGAAAGTTGGTAGATGGATCCATAACTTCCTGACAAATAGAACACAGAGTAGTAGTCAACAGAGTCAAGTCTGAGACAGCTACGGTGACAAGCTGTGTTCCGCAAGGCACAGTACTCGCTCCCATTCTATTCCTCATGATGATATCCATGATGATTCTCTTCAAATCGCTTGTTCTCTCTAGGCTGGAATACTGCTGTAAACTAACTGCCCCCCTTCAAGGCAGGGAAAATTGCTGACCTGGAGAGTGTACAAAGAGCTTTCACGGCACACATAAGTACGACAAGGCACCTAAATTACTGGGAACGGTTGAAGGCTGTTGATCTGTGTTCCCTGGAGCACAGGCGAGAGAGATACGTGATAATATACACTTGGAAAATCCTAGAGGGATTACTACCAAACTTGCACACGAAAATCACTCCCTATGAAAGCAAAAGACTCGGCAGGAGATGTAACATTCCCCCAATGAAAAGCAGAGGTGCCACGAGTACACTGAGAGACAACACAATAAGTGTCCGGGGCCCAAGATTGCTCAACTGCCTCCCAGCATACATAAGAGGGATTACCAATAGACCCCTGGCTGTCTTCAAGAAGGCACTGGACAGGAACCTAAATTCAGTGCCTGACCAGCCGGGCTGTGATTCGTACGTTAGTTTGCGTGCGGCCAGCAGTAACAGTCTGGTTGATCAGACCCTGATCCAGCACGAGGCCTGGTCTCAGACCGAGCCGCGGGGGCGTTGACCCCGAAACCCTCTCCAGGTAAACTTACAAACCCCCCTTAACAGAGGTTCCTTGATGCTGGTGAGGGGTTCTTGATCCAAGAAATTATACTTGTCCTCCCCTTTCTTGGATTAAAACTGATTGCCTTCCATTTCCCAGGCACTGTAACATTCATACGGGTTTAGAGCACCTTCCAGAAATAATAATCTCTTGGGCCAAGCCCTGTTGCATCTTATGCCTAATGTGCTTTACGACTCCTATGGGTTTAATGCTTCATAATAATAATAATGGACAATTATTATGAACACGTACTTGGTTGTGTCCTCAGTTCACACAGTGAGGGTCCGAGAACCATCCTCAGCATGGGTGACACAGGCGTAAGTATAAGAACTCTCACAAGCTACAGCTTCTTGACACAAATACAGAGGAAAGATTCTAGTATGGTGTTAACCAGTCTGGAGCTTAAGAAGAACTGAAATTTCAGAACTGCCTCTAAGATGTAAGATAGTCTACCCTGGAGCCCACTCCTCACCCTGCCAGGGTAGCCCCTAAATGTAAGGTATCCTACCCTGGAGCCCACTCCTCACCCTGCCATGGTAGCCCCTAAATGTAAGGTATCCTACCCTGGAGCCCACTCCTCACCCTGCCATGGTAGCCCCTAAATGTAAGGTATCCTACCCTGGAGCTCACTCCTCACCCTGCCGGGGTAGCCCCTAAATGTAAGGTATCCTACCCTGGAGCCCACTCACCCTGCCAGGGTAGCCCCTAGATGTAAAGTAGCCTACCCTGGAGGGCCCCGAAACCCTCTCCAGGTATACTCAAGGAATACTCATGTAGGGTACTAGCGGTACAATAGTAGTGGAGTTGAGCGCCTCTGGTGGTGAGAGCGGTGGCCTTGAGTGAGGTTCCTTGAAGGTGGTAGTGAGGGTCTCTTGATCCAAGGAATGTGATCTATGCCACCTGGGAGTGAACTTATCCTCCCAGGTGGTCCATGACCCCCACGGGTTTAGCGCTCCACCATAGTAGTACTGATATGATGGTGCCATCTAGTGGTGTAGTAGTGGCATCTAGTAGTGGTGTAGTAGTGGCATCTAGTGGTGGTAGTCAGAGTTAGTCAGGTTATCAGTGATGGTGTTATAGTGAAGGTCAGGACAGTGACCAACCTCAAGGTCACTACAGGTCAGTTGAACTTCAGTAATCGTACAAGAGGGGTGTGTTGCTCCTCCTCTAGCCGCCCCGCCGGCTTTACCGCTTCCTCATCCTTTTAATACACCTAAATAACGTAAGTATTGTCTGGTGACGTATTTGTCAGTACAACAGCAGAGTTGAGCTGCAGCTCCTGGTCTCCACCACCAGTTTGGTCACCAAATTATTAATATTTTAAATCTTAATTTTCTTTGGGGTCTTGAAGGGGGGGGTTGACCTTAGTGGAGGGGTTTTGATGCGAGGAACTGGAGTTGCTCCACTTCCTCTGATCAAACAATAATTCTCACATTAGACGTTACATAACCTATAATTGTGTATCCAGTTCTGGCCTATTTTTTCCATTATTGAAAACTTAGTGAAAGTCTCTTGATCCAAGGAACTTGCGCCTTGTGGTCCAGATATAGACTTACATGTTAACAAATTGTTACTTATCAGGTTTATGTGTAAGAAATATTTATTAAATAAAAAGATAACTTAGTATGTTAAACATTAATATCAGTAATGTTACTAGTTTATATTACATGGTAATGTTACTAGTTTATATTAGATGGTAATGTTACTAGTTTATATTAAATGGTAATGTTTATGGTTATAATGTGAATGTTTTGTTTCAGGTGTGATAACTGAGGATTGCTGTGCCTGGCTGTGTGTGCTGCAACATTGACCAGTCTGAGGATTGCTGTGCCTGGCTGTGTCTGCTGCAACATTGATCAACCCAGCAACATTGACCAGTCTGAGGGGTGGAGACAACCACACTAGTAAATGGTCTGAACCATAACATTGAGTGTTATGTGGAGATGCAGCAGTTGGAGACGACGTTAGAGGTGGGCGGGGCCCACTTGTAAGGTATTTCCAGGTTATAAGTCCACAAAAGTTTGGTTATTGAAGCAGATAATTGTATTACGTGGGGAGAGTATAGGAAAGATTGTAATGAATTGATATCAAAAGTAACTTAGTGGGAAGTATTAGTTTATCTCCCGACCAGAGATGAAATCTCTGCCCAGGAAATAATGAGGAATGTATTCTATAGGTTACCTTGAATGGGGTGGAGATAAAAACTGGAGAAATGGGTTGTAAAGCTTAGAATTGAAGACTGATTAGATTTTAGGAAGTTTTAGTTAGTGCAATACATTTATTATGCAGCTGATACCAATCCTGCAAGATTGTAGGAAGCAGAGATATAATGTGTGATATATCATGGCTCATTTGGTAGTGGCATCAACTGACGAGCCGGGATTCGATCTCAGGCACAAGTAGGCATGTTCCATTATACCCATTGGCACTTCACATAAGAAGGGAATAACACTGCAGCAGGCCAACTGGCCCTGAGCAGGCCTACTGGTATGGGTCGTATCCTGGGGGAGTATATATACCCTAATAAAAATGTCATAGGTGCCATCCTGACTTGTGTAATTGTGTTAATCTACCGGGTTAATAATTATACCAAGATAGTTTAGTGTGATGAGGGTAATGGCATGTCCAATTAAGACATGAGAAAGGAGTACTGAAGCAGGCCTATTGGCCCATGAAGAAATGGTGATACCGACATGTGGAAAAAGACACTTATGTCCAGTTCAAGACATGTATTAAAGGAAACGTTTCGGCACGAGTGGCTTCAGTCCTAATACAGAGAAAACTAAGAAAACGCGTATATATATTGGCAGGAGTCAAGTGAAGTGTCGCATGGGTCGAGGTGGTAGTGGAACTAATGCGGTGAGACGGATGCGTTAGAGGGAACCTATTGATGTCACAGCAGTTTTCAGAATGGGTAATATCCTGTTGATTAGCAATTTTGAGATACTGTAACTACCGGGCTTATGCTTTAAGTGTTACTGACAGCAATTAGGGCAGCTGCTATGCATTTTCTCCGTGTTAATCGTCGTCTTTAATCACTAGTTTAGCCTCACTGAATTTCATGGGGTATCCAACATCGTCCCTATGTTGAGCACACGAGTTTTTACGGTCATAATATTTGACAGAAAACTAGCTGAAATATGTACTAGCACAACTGCTATTAGGAACCTGGTACAAAATTCCAAGCATAATTTACCTAGAGTTAACTTGGAGAGAGTTCCAGGGGTCTACGCCCCCGCGGCCCGGTCTGTGACCAGGCCTCCTGGTGGATCAGAGCCTGATCAACCAGGCTGCTGCTGGCTGCACGTAATCCAACGTACGAGCCACAGCCCGGCTAGTCAGGTACCGACTTTAGGTGCTTGTCCAGTGCCTGCTTGAAGACAGCCAGGGGTCTATTGGTAAACCCCCCTTATGTATGCTGGGAGGCAGTTGAACAGTCTCGGGCCCCTGACACTTATTATATTGTCTCTTAACGTGCTAGTGACACCCCTGATTTCCATTGGGGGGATGTTGCATCGTCTGCCGAGTCTTTTGCTTTCGTCGTGAGTGATTTTCGTGGCACAAGTGCAGGAATTTACAATATACCATGTGGGGTGTGTGACAAAGTATATGTGGGGGAAACCGCCAGATCTCTGGACATTAGGATCACAGAACACAAAAAATGCTTGCAGAAATGATGACCGTAAAAAGGCGTGTGTTTAACATAGGGACGATGTTGAGCACCTCATGAAATTCAGTGACGCTAAACTAGTGATTAAAGACGATTTAAAACAGAAAATGTATATAAGCTGCCCTAATTGCTGTCAGTAATATCCAACAAAAGTCCGGTAAATGCAGTATCTTAAAATTGCTAATCAACAGGATATTACCCATTCTGGAAACTGCTGTAACATACCAACAGGTACATCTCTAACCCATCCGTCTCACCACACGAGTTCCACGTCTGCCACTACTACTGCTGCCACTACTACTATTACTGCCACTACTATTACTACTGCCACTACTACTACTGCCACTGCCACTACTACTACTGCCATTACTACTACTACTGCCACTACTACTACTACTGCCACTACTACTACTACTGCCACTACTACTACTACTGCCACTACTACTACTACTGCCACTACTACTACTACTGCCACTACTACTACTACTGCCACTACTACTACTACTGCCACTACTACTACTACTGCCACTACTACTACTACTGCCACTACTACTACTACTGCCACTACTACTACTACTGCCACTACTACTACTACTGCCACTACTACTACTACTACTGCCACTACTACTACTACTACTGCCACTACTACTACTACTGCCACTACTACTACTACTGCCACTACTACTACTACTACTGCCACTGTAACCACCACCCAAGCGACACTTCACCTGACTCCTGCCAGTATATATAAACGTTTTCTTAGTTATCTCTGTGTTAGGACTCAAGTCACTCGTGGCGAAGACTTTCCTTAAATAAACGTCTTGAACGGTACTTAAGTATCTTTTCCCACAACTATCGACCCATGTTAGGCAGGTCCAACTCTCAACCACCACTCATTTCTTACTTTTAAAACTACAAAACCAAAGTTTTAGCTTCGCATGACGGGATAAATTTGCCTTAGCCAGAATATATTATATTGTTATAATCAAAAAGAAACGCTAAGCCACAAGGGCTATACAGCAGAATATATTATAACCGGAAAAATTAATATTTCCTCAGAAATGTGGAATTAACCACATCTTACTATTTTCAGTAGTGTTGTAGAGGACCTGGACAAGTAATTTTATGAAGTCCTTGTGGGTTTAGCGCTTACGACTCCAGAATTGTATTAGAGCGTCGGGGGGAGGGGGAGGATTAGCCTTGAAATTGAGTTATACAGTATGTATTTACAGACTTTGTAGACTGATCTTACCTAGAACCCCCTTGATCTTACCTAGAACCCCCTTGATCTTACCTAGACCCCCCTTGATCTTACCTAGAACCCCCTTGATCTTACCTAGAACCCCCTTGATCTTACCTAGAACCCCCTTGATCTTACCTAGACCCCCTTGATCTTACCTAGACCCCCCTTGATCTTACCTAGACCCCCCTTGATCTTACCTAGACCCCCTTGATCTTACCTAGAACCCCCTTGATCTTACCTAGAACCCCCTTGATCTTACCTAGACCCCCCTTGATCTTACCTAGAACCCCTTTGATCTTACCTAGACCCCCCTTGATCTTACCTAGACCCCCTTGATCTTTCTTACGTCACCCCCCTCCATCCCCCTTGCGCCGCCACTGCTCTGCAAATTGGTAAGGCCTATACCTGGAGTTTGCTGCATAGTTGTGGTGTGTATAAAATATATAAACTTTGTAGGTCTACAATTATTTAGTTTCTATCAAAATAACTTATAGAACTAGGTGGTGTTAAGTAGGATAGGTAACTTGACTCAAGAAATCGTAATGACGCGATTGCAATATGGTCACAGAGGTGCCTGTGCTAACTTTCCTATGGTGTAGAAATATACCTAGTTGGATGAATCTTATTGTGGCTAGCTGGTCTAGTGGCTAACGCGACGGGCTGGAGTTTTGAGACTCTATGACCGCGGGTTCAATCCCGGCCGGGGGTATGATTTGATAGGATAGGTAAGGTATAAAACTGGAGAATCTGCTATATGCATTATGAATGCATATAGCAGGGGAGAGTAATCTCCCCTGAAGGCATAGATTACGTAGAACTGTTAGCCTGGGAACCCACCAACGACCTTCAGTAGCTGTCTGCAATCTGTTATTGCACGTGGTTTCCGTGGGGATGTTGGTGGGTTTCGGGCTTGGGTAGTGGTTGTGGTGGGTGTTCTACGTTTTTTATGCCTTTGGCCAAACTGTGCAAAGTTAAATATTGATTCATTGAGTTTACACAATTTCATCATTTTGGAAAATTAAAGCGGCGTTCAGGTCCCTATGAATATACAAGTATTATCGTTCAGAATTGCAGTTGGTTTGATAGTTTGTAAGTAGTGAAGTGTAACACTTCTGGCAGCAGATGTTAGTTATGAAAATAATGAAAACCTCTGAAGTTGTGTTAGTCGGTAGAAAGGATTCACTCAGCACAAGTATATTTACGGAGGGGGGTGATTGGTATAATAATAGGATTATTAACCCTGCTGGGTTAGAAAGCCAGACAAAAGAGAGATGTAGAGAGAGTTGGGGCTTGAATGTAGTGGTCCCCAGGTTGTACCTAGGTTACCAGCCAAAACTGGCAGGTAAGATAGGTTATGAATTCTGGCTAATAGTGTGTGTTAGGAGACTGGTATATGGCAGAGCTTCAACTGGTTAGATAACCCGTAGTGTTGGTAGTCTAGTGTGCTATGAGGGACGTGGAAGAGTTGACGAAATACAATATTGTCTTGAAGGGCATCCAAATTTATCTTCAAGGGGTGTCTTTGTACCAGTGAAGGTATGTTGATACAAGCAGTTGCCAGTACCCTTCTCTCCCTTGGATCAAACCTGATTGCCTAACATTCCTCAAGCTGTGTATAACCCCCTGTGGATAATATACCTATACCTATATGGGTAAATTTGCACGTATGAAAAAATGTTTAAATGGGGGGGGGGCGGAGCGGAGCGGTAAACTCTCAGGGGACAGGTCGATGAAAATCTATCAGGTTTGATTCAGAGGAGAGTAGTGCAAGTTGATAAAGATTTTTTTTTTCCAGTTAAATATAGGCGTTTAAGGGATACTAGGAGTAGGTTTCGCTAGATTGGCTCACGAAATCGTAATGACACCACGGGTTGGGATAGATCACGAATTCTATCCCCACCCGTGGTATGGTTTGGCTAGGTTGTAAATTGTAATGTATAACAGTTTACCCTCCAGATTCTTTAAGTGTTGTCAGGAGAATTCTGCGGCAATTGTCTCCAGAAAGCAAAAGACTTGGCAGACGATGCAACATCCCCCCAATGAAAAGCAGGGGTGTCACTAGCACGTTAAGAGACCATACAATAAGTGTCAGGGGCCCGAGACTGTTCAACTGCCTCCCAGCATACATAAGGGGGATTACCAACAGACCCCTGGCAGTCTTCAAGCTGGCACTGGACAAGCACCTAAAGTCGGTTCCTGACCAGCCGGGCTGTGGCTCGTATGTTGGTTTGCGTGCAGCCAGCAGTAACAGGCTGGTTGATCAGGCTCTGATCCACCAGGAGGCCTGGTCACAGACCGGGCCGCGGGGGCGTTGACCCCCCCGGAACTCTCTCCAGGTAAACTCCAGGTCTTGTTTAATAGCCTGTGTTAGAAGACTATCTTCACTGCAAACACTTCCGCGTGCAAAACAGTGTTGTACACGACTGTCCACTGCAGCAAGTTTCCTGACAATACAAACACCAGGTCATGAAATTTAATGTATCATACCTCAAGCTACTAATAATGGCAGTATTGAGGCTGTCCGCCTCATTACTACTATTGTTAGTAGGGTTGGGGTAGGTATATATTTTTTTTTTCCCCGAGCTTAAAGCTCCCGAATTGTGTGAATGTTGTCCCGCTGCTGACAAATACAGCAGTTGAGGCTTGTCTCAATTATTTCCTGTGTGTTCTTTGAACACATTTGTGTGTGTTTAAGGAAAACATTTCTTTATCACAAAGAAAGACAATTTATTTAAGAATCAAAATTAATAAGTTTATCGAATCTTGTAGGTTGAAGATATTCATGATGTGGGCAGCCGCTGTGTGGTGAAGACCATGATGTGGGCAGCCGCTGTGTGGTGAAGACCATGATGTGGGCAGCCGCTGTGTGGTGAAGACCATGATGTGGGCAGCCGCTGTGTGGTGAAGGCCATGATGTGGGCAGCCGCTGTGTGGTGAAGGCCATGATGTGGGCAGCCGCTGTGTGGTGAAGGCCATGATGTGGGCAGCCGCAAGTCTAAAGATATCACCAGCAGCAGCAACACGCCAAAACAATGTCTGCAAAGATAAAAGTATGGACATCAATAATTATTCATGAACTGCCGTAAGCATTAATTTAAAGTATGTATTTAGAATGCTTCCTTCAGTATTTTGTAGAAAGAAAAATTGCTAAAATATTTTCAAAGCTGATTTATCAAAAATTACCATGAAATTGGAGTAATCAAAGTTTTTTACATTACCAGAGGTTGATGGCACTGGAGGAGCTGGAGGTGTTGATGGTGTGGTGGATGGCAGAGGAGTGACTAGTGGCGCCACGATTCTTGACCTCCATGGCTAAATGGCGCCACTGACCTGGAGGAGGGGGGGGGGTGATGACGTCAGTGGTTTGTGGGGAGGGAGACGGTCGTTAGAGGAAGTGTTGGGGATTGGCTGCTGGTGGAGGGGTTTGGGGGTGAGTAGTTGTTACTGGTGGGAGGGTGATGGGGAGGGGCTACGGGGGATTCTCACTTGGTAATTATTAAGGAACTAACAGTCTTTTTACTGTATTAACGTGGCTTGAACTTTGATACTTGAAACGCCCTGGACACGAGCCCAAACACACTCGTTTGCCACATATATTCGTAATTCTAATGAACAATGTCAATGGACTCGTGTTGAAAAACCGTCTCCTTAATGTTGGGCTTACGTATTTGCCATCTCTTGTGGGTTTAGTGCTTAATTTTGATAGTATATCTGGAGAGAGTTCCGGGGGTCAACGCCCCCGCGGTCCAGTCTGTGACCAGGCCTCCTGGTGGCTCAGGAGCTGGTCTGGTGGCTAAAGGGAGCATTAGGGCAATTATAGTTTTCTTGTTTACCGTCCGATTTCCTCCAGTTTTAGTGCACAAGACAAAGTGTTTTCACTCTTTCTTGAAAATATTTATCAGAAATATACCTCAAACAACAAATGGGAAAAGACTGAAAAAGGACTGATTTACTGAAAATGCCCTTGTGTCCAAATTTATTCCTATATGGGACGACGTAAGGTTGTTTGGACACTTGGTGCCGAGACAACAATGCTTATACGAATTCCTCGTGGATTAGTTTCCTCTAAATATCTTATCTTTATTTCACAAAAAGATAAAGTTTGTTAGTTCTTGGAATGTTGCAAAATATCTGCCCTTTGCTCCCGCATAAATCCCAAAATAATTGGAATATTTTCCAAAATATTCCACCAGTAAATAGAGATCATTATTTTACAGTTTATGTGAATATTATTCCATTTAATTAAGTAATAAAGGAAGAATTTTGGCCATTAGGTGAATAAGTTACTTCTGAGATATTGGCCGGGAGCGCCGGCCGGCCCCCCCGTCTCAAAAAAAAAAAAAATCGCGAAAATCGCGTTTGTTTGGGTGTATTTCTTAGTAAACTGATGTTCTAGTGCAGTTATCCTCTTCAAAATGCCGTTTTCTCTTACTCAGAGACCAAAGAATACGACGCGAGAGGATTCACTCATTTATATCGAAATATTCTTGATGGTTTCTCGCCATATTATGGCTTATTTTATTCAGTCTAGAGTATATAACATGTTTGTATGTTATTTATAGTGTTTATTATATCATATTAGATCAATTCTGATAGATAAATAAGCCGTAGAGTTGATATATAAGCTGATATAACCGTAATAATGAAGTGATTTCTCCTGGCACTCTCTGGAGCGGGAACACTGCTGAGCGTTCCCATATGGTTCCTGGTTGTCTATGGAGAAGCTCCGCCTACTGTTTTATGATGCCATATAGTCAGTTATTATATTAGAAAGAATAATGCAAGAAAGAGATAAAAACCAAGGAAAAAATTCCAAAAAATATATGGGCTGTGAGCAGACGCGCTACTCACATCGCCGTCACCATACCTGATATAAATGACTATAATTTCTTGTAGAAACGTCGTAGAACATTCATTCTGGTACCATTGTGTTGCCAAAGAGTTAAGCTATTTTTCGGTATAAATAACACTTCTTCAAGGGGGGCTCCTTGGCGTGGTGAAGAGGCTCTTGGTCTGAGGAATTAGACCTGTCGGTCTTCTTCCTCAGACTGAACCTAATTACCCCCCAATCTCCCCTCCCCTATCCCATCCTCCCCTTTTTCCTTTCCTCCTCCCCACCCCTCCCTTTTGCCCTTCCTCTTTGTGGCCTTTGGGATTTCTCCCACAGACGCGTTAGTTCCTAGGTAGGGGAAAGGATACCGGGGTCCATCCCATTCCGTTGAGGTTCTTGGCGGTGGCGTAGTTTGCCGTGGAATCTGGATTGCCTGGGGATGTCCCGATCCCTCTCCGGTATCCCGGAGTAGCTTTGGGTGTCTTTCGGGCGACGGGTGTATCTCTGGAAGCCACCTTTCGGATTCCGGGGGTGGTGGCCGAAGGAGGTATGCTTTGTGGCGGATATCCAGCCGCCCTCTCTTTTGTCCACGGAGGTAGCTCGGCAGATGTGAGGTTGCTATCCCAGTTTGCTGGTTTACTGGCATGAAGGGTAGGGTATGGCACGGGTTCCATGCTGCATCTGCACTACTAGCGGTGCTGAGGTCCTCTTGGGCGTGGAGGGAGATTTCCTGCCCTTTCATTCCTCCTGGGAACTATTCCTCCCCGCTTCCCCCTTTTTTTATTCTTTTTTTATTTTTATTTTATTTTCTTTCTTTTTTTTTTCTTAAAAACAAAAAGCAAAGGAGTAACCTAACCATGGAGAACCCAATCCATGAACCCACTACCCCCGGGCCCCTTCTTGATACCACACCCCATTCTGACCCTGCCTTGTTTTTAGACCACTCTTCGGACACTCCTGATGCCCCTGTACCTCTTGCTGGTGCTGTTTCCTCACCCGCTTCAGGTACCGGGGCTTCGACTGACTCCTTCGATTTGTCTGAACTCCGCTCTCCTTTGACTACGCTTCCGGCTTCTCCCTCTAGGGTATGGCAATTTTCGAATCGCCTGCCCATTTCATGCCGGACCAACTCCGGTCCTACTCCTAAACGCCAACGTCAATCTCCTGATGATGCTCCTTCGTTACCTTCCCATTCTACTCAGAAAAGACCGACACGTCATGCACTCCCTCTCCACGCTCAGTTTCGGACCACACAATGGACTAAATTCTTTACTTTAAGACCGACTTCTTCTTCTGCCTACCTTTCTGACCATAGTATTGGCAAAGCGCTCCTGCGTCATGTTGGTAGAGATATTTCATTTCATGCTCTCAAGAGCGGTACGCGCATCGTCACTGTCCAGAATGCTACCCAAGCTCATGATCTTTCTCTCCTTTCGCATATAGATACTACTCCTATCACTATTGAAAAACATCTTTCTCTCAATTCTTGTAGTGGTACTGTCATTCTGCCCCATACCATAGTCCAACAGAATTTCCAGTCATGTGGCAATGACATTCTTGAACAGCTGGAACTCCAGGATCTCCCAATCCTCAAAGTAGACACTTATGTCCTTCCTGCCCGTGGGCGGAGACGTTACCCTTGCAATGTAGCTCGTTTAACTTTTGACAGCCGAGAACTCCCGTCCTCTGTATATGTCGCGGGACATCGGTTACAAGTTCGAAAGGTGATACCTACACCGCAACAGTGTAGAAATTGCTGGCGTTTTGGTCACCCAGTGAAATATTGCAGATCTATGGCCGAATGCCCAGTCTGTGGTGCCGACGACCATTCTAATACATCTTGCAGTCAACCTCCATCTTGCCTTAATTGTAATGAAGCTCACCCTTCGTACTCCCGCCGTTGCCAGGTCTACTTAAATGAACGTGAAATCCGTTGCCTCAAAGAGGCAGAAGGTCTCCCTTATGCTATGGCAGTTACTCATCTCTGCCTCCAAGGGAGACTACCCCGTGTTTCTTATTCTCGTGTTTCAAAACATCCCCCCACTTCTGGGGTCCCATCTTCTGCAGCCTCCTCTGTTGTTACCCCTCCCATAGCCACTCCGGCATCTAATCCTTTTGCTGTCCTTGGCTCTGACGTCCCGACTACAACTCAGTCTGTTCTCACATCTTCGCGTCCTTCCTCACAAGCCCCAGTATCGACAAGACCTCGTACGACACCTAATACCAATCGCCCCTCTACTTCTCAGAAGTCCAAAAAATCCACATTGCTCAAATCTTCTTTGCCCCTTCCTTCCCTTCTTCCACCTCCACACTTTACCTTTCCAGTCTCTGTGCCTAGTTCTTCCCCTCTCTCTGGCTCTATTACAAGTGTGGAGATTCACCCTCCTCCTCGTACTATGCCTTCCACCCCCGTCCCCTCCCAAGTTTCTCCCTCTTCTGCCACCTCCCAGGTTTCTGCCTCTTCTGTCCCCCCCCACACTTCATCTCCAGTCCCTTACACTCTTTCCTCCCCCTCTACTTTGGTACAGTCCATTACTGTCCCAAACTTTACTCACCCTCCCCCTTCTATGTCCAATATGGTCTCCCATACATCTTTGAATTCAGAAACACTTGAAGCCATTTCAGAATATATTGCAGAGACTAAACCTTCAATGGACACTGATTCACTTCCGGTTCCTTCTCTTCCCTCTCCTCCATCTTCACAACCCCATTCTTCGCAACACTCCATTCCTTCGCTGCTTGAAAGTCTTCCAATGCCACCACACATTGACTTTTCTAACCCCTCTAGTCCATAGGTGCCTTTCCCTACGGATTCCTGGTATTTTCTTCATCGCCAATCATGGCCTATTTACAGTGGAATATCCGCGGCCTCGGGTAATCGGGGTGAGTTTCAATTGTTGCTTTCCAGGTTTTCCCCTGTTGGTGCTTGCTTACAAGAACCAAAATTACACTCGGCTGTTTTCCAACCTATGTCAGTGTTGTGATGTTTTAGGCTTTATTGAACATAGAATCCATAGTATCTCAGGCTATAATTTATTGTATTCTTCGGATCCTTTCTCAGATGGGACCTTTAATGAAAGTGCATTATCCCTTCCCCACAGGAGCTTCTACGCTATAAATGATATTCCTTTAATGAAAGTGTACTGTCGTACTGTCGACTATTTGTCCATACCTCGCTGCATTACACTGCAGCCCGTATCCACCTGAATAAGTGGTTTACAATATGTTCTTTATATCTCTCTCCTTCTCGAGCATTTTCTATCCCAAACTTTACCTTTCTTGTTTCATCCTTACCACCACTACTTCTGTTACTTGGTGATTTTAATGCCCACCATTTCCTCTGGGGGGGGGTCTCATTGTGACTCACGTGGCATCCAGTTGGAGGCTTTTCTCGCCTCTCACCCCTCCATGTTTTAAATATGGGTACTCCCACCCATTTTGATCCTCGTACTCATACTCTCTCTTGCATCGATCTATCAGTCTGCTCTTCCTCCACTGCACTAGACTTCACCTGGTCTGTTCTACCTGACTTACATGACAGCGATCATTTTCCAATCATTCTTACTTCTCCTTCCTATTCACCACCTTTCCGTAGCCCTCACTGGCAATTTGATCGGGCAAATTGGGATCTTCACTCGCAACTCACTGCTTTTAGTGAGGTTCCTTCTTCATCCTCCATTGATGAGCTCCTACACCTCTTCTCGATGTCGGTTTATACTGCAGCTTCTCATTCTATACCCCAAACCTCAGGCAGGCATTCTCAGAAGTGTGTGCCTTGGTGGTCTGCTTGTGCTCGTGCAGTACGTTTGAAATGCACTGCATGGGGCAGGTACCGGTACAATAGAACCGCTGAGAGACTTCTTGATTTTAAGCAGAAGCGTGCGATCGCTCGCCGTGTCATCCGTGAAGCTAAACGCACTTGCTGGCGAGACTATGTTTCCACCATCACCTCTGCTTCTTCTATGAGTGCAGTCTGGAAAAAAGTGAGGAAATTGAGTGGTAAATACTCTCCTGACCCGGCTCCTGTTCTACGGGTCGCTGGTGTTGATGTAGCAAACCATCTCAACGTTGCCATTGAACTTGGCACACATCTGGTCCATATTTCCCGGGGGCTCAATCTATGCCCCTCGTTTCTTTCTTCAAAGTCTGCCAGAGAGTTAGTACCTTTGGACTTTTCTTCTCTCAGAGAAGAACAGTATAATGTGCCTTTTACACTTCAAGAACTGGAGGCAACGCTCTCAGCTTGCCGATCACCGGCAGCTGGGCCTGACGACATTCATATTCGTATGTTACAACATTTACATCAGTCAGCCCTTGTAGTCCTCTTACACCTCTTCAATCTTATTTGGGCACAAGGAGTTCTTCCCCAGCTGTGGAAATCTGCCATTGTTCTCCCTTTCCGCAAACCGGGTACTACAGGACATGATGCCTCCCACTATCGTCCCATCGCTCTTACTAGTGCAGTTTGCAAAGTGATGGAACGTCTCGTAAATCGACGTTTAATGTGGTATTTAGAGACACAACAGTCTCTCCGCTAGTCAATATGGCTTTCGTAAGGGTCGTTCTACCATAGACCCCTTACTACGCTTGGATACGTATGTTCGTAATGCCTTTGCGAATAATCACTGTTATTGCCATATTTTTTGACCTTGAGACTGTATAGTCCTTGTGGCTTAGCGCTTCGTTTTGATTATAATAATAATAATTTGACCTTGAGAAGGCATATGACACAACTTGGAGGTATAATATTTTGGCCCAGGCCCACTCCTTAGGCCTCCGAGGCAATCTACCATCCTTCCTTAAGAACTTTTTAACTGACAGACATTTCCGTGTTCGAGTCAATAATGTTCTTTCCCCGGACTTCGTCCAAGCTGAAGGTGTCCCTCAGGGATGTGTTCTAAGCACAACACTTTTTCTCCTTGCTATAAATGATTTGGCCTCTGTTCTTCCACCCAATATTTGGTCATCACTCTATGTTGATGACTTCGCTATTGCTTGTGCAGGTGCTGACTGTCATCTCATTGCAGTTTCTCTCCAGCATGCGGTCGACCATGTTTCCACTTGGGCCACCACGCATGGGTTTAAATTTTCAAGTACCAAAACTCTCCAAATTACTTTCACTAGACGCTCTGTCATCTCCGATCATCCTTTGTATCTCTATGGCTCCCGTATCCCCGAACGTGATACAGTCAGGTTTCTAGGCCTTCTCTTTGACCGTAGGTTATCCTGGAAACCTCACATTACCTCTCTGAAGGCAACTTGTCACAGCCGGCTAAACCTTCTTAAAACCCTTGCTCATCTTTCCTGGGGAGCTGATCGTCGAACTCTGCTTCGCCTACATTCAGCCCTCGTTTTATCAAAACTCGATTATGGTGACCAGATCTATTCCACGGCCTCTCCTGCTACTCTCTCTAGCCTTAACTCCAGCCATCACCAAGGATTACGTTTGTGCCTTGGTGCTTTTCGCTCTTTCCCTGTTGAGAGCCTCTATGCAGAAGTGAATGTTCCATCCTTGTCTGATCGCCATGATGCCCATTGCCTTCGCTACTATGTACGCTCTCACGATCTCCACAATCCTTCCATTTATAGAATGGTCACCAATATTAGTAGACATTCTTTATTCGTTCGCCGCCCCTGTTTGCTCCATCCCTTTTCTCTTCGCCTACATTCACTCTTGTCTTCCCTTCAGTTACCACCTTTATATGTTCATGTAGCATCTCACTTTTCCCTACCCCCCTGGGAAGTTCCAGCTGTTCGGGTTTGTTCTTTCTCACTCCCTTACTCGAAAACTCAACTGCCTACAGTGGCTTCCCGCTCTCTTTTTCTTGATCACTTCCACTCCCATTCTCATGCCACCGCTGTGTACACAGATGGCTCTAAGTCTTCAGACGGCGTCGGATTCGCAGCAGTGTTTCCGGACAGCATTGTGCGGGGGCATTTACTATCTTCGGCTAGCATTTTTACTGCTGAATTGTATGCCATTCTTGCAGCACTTATTCGTATCACATCTATGCCTGTGTCATCATTTGTGGTAGTCTCAGACTCCCTTAGTGCTCTACAGGCTATATGAAAATTTGATACATCTCGCCCCCTAGTTCTCCGTATCCAACTTTGGCTATGCCGTATCTCTACGAAGCATAAAGATATTATTTTTTGTTGGGTCCCTGGTCATGTCGACGTACAGGGCAATGAACAGGCAGACACTGCTGCGCGGTCAGCAGTACATGACCTACCAATTTCCTATAGAGGTGTTCTATTTCTGGACTATTTTGCTGCAATAGCTACCTACCTTCACGCCCGTTGGCAACAACGTTGGTCAACTCTGCTTGGTAACAAACTTCATTGTATTAAACCGAGCATAGGTTACTGGCCGTCTTCTTGTCATCAGTGCCGAGGTTGGGAGACCACTCTCTTCCGCCTTCGCATTGGCCACACTCGTCTTACTCATGGGTATCTCATGGAGAGGCACCCTGTTCCTCTCTGTGAGCAGTGTCAAGTTCCAGTATCGATTAGCCACATTCTGTTAGACTGCCCTCTCTATCAACGAGCACGCAGAATTTACCTCCAATGCCGTCTTCGTTCTACTACTCTCTCTTTACCTTCCCTTCTTGCTGATGGACCCTCCTTTAATCCTGACACTCTCATTGACTTCTTGACAACGACTGATTTACTCCACAAACTCTGATGATGATACCTTACGCACTCCCCTCAGCCCTTTCTAGTTCAGTCTCTTGCTGCCCTTTACCCTTTCACCATCCACTACCCCGCTGTTATCCGTAACCTATTACTCATCCACCTCCCTTTTGCCACCTGATGCCCTCGCTTCCTACCCTGCAGCGCTGTATAGCCCTTGTGGCTTAGCGCTTCTTTTTGATTATAATAATAATAATATTGTCAGTCACTCAGTGGTACACTCATTAACACAGGCAATATTATTATAAAAACGAAGCTCTAAACCCACTAGGGTCGTACGGCACCGCAACACAGGCAATGAGCTAGTAAAATTACAGTGCTTTAAGATGGTAGTTAAAGCAAGATCGTAGTTACATGTGATGTATATTGACTAACATATTCATGATGATGATGATTGATCGTCATTAATGATAGAAAATAAAAAAAAATAAGCCTGGTGGAAAAATATTAACCAATGTCATCCCGTTGGAAAAAAAAGTTATTTTAATTCATATAAAGCTGTATAGCCCTTGTGGTTTAGCGCTTCTTTTTAATTATAATAATTCATATAAATAAATGAATAAATAAAAATAATATAACACTGAGTATAGAACTTGATGATATTAAACCAGTGAATTGCATCATAATATTGTTGATCCAGCAGACACTAACAGCTGATGCCGGTGACTGTCAGTCACACTGACCAGCAAGTATACTGAAGGTGACTGATGTATCCTGAAGGTGACTGATGTATCCTGAAGGTGACTGATGTATCCTGAAGGTGACTGATGTATCCTGAAGGTGACTGAAGTATCCTGAAGAAGACTTGTGGTGTCAGGTGTTGGATTTCCCCAGACACACTCAGTCTGGAGTGTTTCATAAGAGTGTTGTGGTTGTGTTACATAGTGTTGATGATGGCTACTGCTGCTGCTGCTCCTACTGCTCCTACTGCTCCTGCTGCTGCTGCTGCTCCTGCTGCTGCTCCTACTGCTGCTGCTGCTGATGCTGCTGATGCTCCTGCTGCTGCTCCTGCCCCTCCTGCTGCTGCTGCAGCAGGAGGGGCAGACAATACATGTCGTGCCTGTACTGACTTCCAGTCCTGGATGAGACACCAGAGAGCTGTCCTTCCCGACACGTTGGGTAAGGTATGATGTCCTGCTGGCCAGCACCCTGGGGGAGGTGTTCCTGGGGGAGGTGCTCCTGGGGGAGGCGTTCCTGGGGAGGTGTTCCTGGGGGAGGTGTTCCTGGGGGAGGTGCTCCTGGGGTAGGTGTTCCTGGGGAGGTGTTTCTGGGGAGGTGTTTCTGGGGAGGTGTTTCTGGGGAGGCGTTTCTGGGGGAGGTGATCCTGGGGGTGGTGTTCCTGGGGGTGGTGTTCCTGGGGGAGGTGTTCCTGGGGGAGGTGTTCCTGGGGGAGGTGCTCCTGGGGGTGGTGCTGGGGAGGTGTTCCTGGGGGTGGTGCTTGTGAGGTCTTCGGGGTGGTGGTGCTGGGGAGGTGTTCCTGGGGGTGATGCTGGGGAGGTGTTCCTGGGGATGGTGCTGGGGAGGTGTTCCTGGGGGTGGTGCTTGTGTGTTCCTGGGTGTGGTGCTGGTGCTTGTGTGTTCCTGGGGGTGGTGCTTGTGTGTTCCTGGGGGTTGTGCTTGTGTGTTGCTGGGGGTGGTGCTTGTGTGTTCCTGGGGGTGGTGCTTGTGTGTTCCTGGGTGTGGTGTTGGTGTTTGTGTGTTCCTGGGGGTGGTGCTTGTGTGTTCCTGGGGGTGGTGCTTGTGTGTTCCTGGGGGTGGTGCTTGGGAGGTGTTCCTGGGGGTGGTGCTTGTGTGTTCCTGGGGGTGGTGCTTGTGTGTTCCTGGGGGTGGTGCTTGTGTGTTCCTGGGGGTGGTGCTTGTGTGTTTCTGGGGGTGGTGCTTGTGTGTTCCTGGGTGTGGTGCTGGTGCTTGTGTGTTCCTGGGTGTGGTGCTGGGATGGTGCTTGTGTGTTCCTGGGTGTGGTGCTGGTGCTTGTGTGTTCCTGGGTGTGGTGCTGGTGCTTGTGTGATCCTGGGTGTGGTGCTGGTGCTTGTGTGTTCCTGGGTGTGGTGCTGGTGCTTGTGTGTTCCTGGGGGTGGTGCTGGTGCTTGTGTGTTCCTGGGTGTGGTGCTGGTGCTTGTGTGTTCCTGGGTGTGGTGCTGGTGCTTGTGTTCCTGGGTGTGGTGCTGGTGCTTGTGTGTTCCTGGGTGTGGTGCTGGTGCTTGTGTGTTCCTGGGTGTGGTGTTGGTGCTTGTGTGTTCCTGGGTGTGGTGTTGGTGCTTGTGTGTTCCTGGGTGTGGTGCTGGTGCTTGTGTGTTCCTGGGTGTGGTGCTGGTGCTTGTGTGTTTCTGGGTGTGGTGCTAATGCTTGTGTGTTCCTGGGTGTGGTGCTGGGGTGGTGCTTGTGTGTTCCTGGGGGTGGTGTTGGTGCTTGTGTGTTCCTGGGGGTGGTGTTGGTGCTTGTGTGTTCCTGGGTGTGGTGTTGGTGCTTGTGTGTTCCTGGGTGTGGTGCTGGTGCGTTCCTGGGTGTGGTGCTGGTGCGTTCCTGGGTGTGGTGTTGGTGCTTGTGTGTTCCTGGGTGTGGTGTTGGTGCTTGTGTGTTCCTGGGTGTGGTGCTGGTGTGGTGCATGTGTTTTCCTGGGGGTGGTGCTTGTGTGTTCCTGGGGGTGGTGCTGGTGCTTGTGTGTTCCTGGGGGTGGTGCTTGTGTGTTCCTGGGGGTGGTGCTTGTGTGTTCCTGGGGGTGGTGCTTGTGTGTTCCTGGGGGTGGTGCTTGTGTGTTTCTGGGGGTGGTGCTTGTGTGTTCCTGGGTGTGGTGCTGGTGCTTGTGTGTTCCTGGGTGTGGTGCTGGGATGGTGCTTGTGTGTTCCTGGGTGTGGTGCTGGTGCTTGTGTGATCCTGGGTGTGGTGCTGGTGCTTGTGTGATCCTGGGTGTGGTGCTGGTGCTTGTGTGTTCCTGGGGGTGGTGCTGGTGCTTGTGTGTTCCTGGGTGTGGTGCTGGTGCTTGTGTGTTCCTGGGTGTGGTGCTGGTGCTTGTGTTCCTGGGTGTGGTGCTGGTGCTTGTGTGTTCCTGGGTGTGGTGCTGGTGCTTGTGTGTTCCTGGGTGTGGTGTTGGTGCTTGTGTGTTCCTGGGTGTGGTGTTGGTGCTTGTGTGTTCCTGGGTGTGGTGCTGGTGCTTGTGTGTTCCTGGGTGTGGTGCTGGTGCTTGTGTGTTTCTGGGTGTGGTGCTAATGCTTGTGTGTTCCTGGGTGTGGTGCTGGGGTGGTGCTTGTGTGTTCCTGGGGGTGGTGTTGGTGCTTGTGTGTTCCTGGGTGTGGTGTTGGTGCTTGTGTGTTCCTGGGTGTGGTGCTGGTGCGTTCCTGGGTGTGGTGCTGGTGCGTTCCTGGGTGTGGTGCTGGGGTGGTGCTTGTGTGTTCCTGGGTGTGGTGTTGGTGCTTGTGTGTTCCTGGGTGTGGTGTTGGTGCTTGTGTGTTCCTGGGTGTGGTGTTGGTGCTTGTGTGTTCCTGGGTGTGGTGCTGGGGTGGTGCTTGTGTGTTCCTGGGTGTGGTGCTGGGGTGGTGCTTGTGTGTTCCTGGGTGTGGTGCTGGTGCTTGTGTGTTCCTGGGTGTGGTGCTGGGGTGGTGCTTGTGTGTTCCTGGGTGTGGTGCTTGTGTGTTCCTGGGGGTGGTGCTTGTGTGTTCCTGGGTTGGGTGCTGGGGTGGTGCTTGTGTGTTTCTGGGGGTGGTGCTTGTGTGTTCCTGGGGGTGGTGCTTGTGTGTTTCTGGGGGTGGTGCTTGTGTGTTCCTGGGGGTGGTGCTTGTGTGTTCCTGGGTGTGGTGCTGGGGTGGTGCTTGTGTGTTTCTGGGGGTGGTGCTGGGATGGTGCTAGGGAGGTGCTTCTGTATTCCTGGGGGTGGTGCTGGGGGTCTTGCTGGGGAGGACAAATTTAGATTTAGAAAGAATATAGCAAGGTACTGTTTTAGCAGTAGAGTTGCAGATGAGCCAAACAAACTCCCAGGCATTGTCATTAGAGTGAGAGCTGTGGGTAACTATGTATACATATATAAATACATAGGTTGGACTGCTAAATTATTCATATTAACCACAAGCGACGACTCAGATCTCCGCTGATCAAAATGGACTTGTACGGTATTATTTTATTTAAATTTATTGGCAATAACTGTAATTATTATAGCTTAACCATTTTCTACATTTGTTACTGAGGAATGATTGTCATATCTTTTTCAGAATTTTAATGATTGTGTTGCTAAACTGTGTTCTTTTTTTCCCTCTAGCCCCACAAAAATAATCTGAACTTCTTGAAATTAATGTTTGATATTAAATATTACAAACTAAATTTAGGCTAATATTAAATAGGTTGGGTGGGAATGTAGTAATCTTTACTACAGTATGTATGTGTTACATAAATTTTAGCTAGGTTAGGCTAGGATATTAGTTTTACAAATTGGCACTTTGTAACACTTGCGAAAAGAAGCATTGTGCTTGGAGGATAGGTTGGCCATGATGTCTACTAATTATGGCATTCACAGTGGCACTTTATTAGCTAGCTACTGGGTTGTCTCGAGATGTTTGAACCATCATGTACTGTAGTACGGTACTACCCTATAACGTGTCTAGATCCACTCTACACTGAACTCCTGACATACCTTGAATTCTCTGCAATCCTACATATTCTGTACACTTCTTCATTGCTTATTTGTCACTCTTTATACATTGAAATTTCTTGGTAGATCATGGTTATGTAGCTTCAATATTAAGTGATGAAGTGGAAGCCACAATTAAATTGTGATTTCAAAAGGAACAAGGACCACAGTGGAAATAAGTCATCTTTCCCCCCTTTTTTTTGGGGGGGGGGTTGTGCTAGGTAATTTACACATGCATTACTATGTACGATAATTGTACTTACGTGGACCTGTACCTAAATAAACTTGCTTAGCCCAGTACATGTATGTATTCTGACATGCTAAACTTGCTAGAAAAAATGTCTATAGTAATGGTGTAATCTGAACTGTTTTTAAGGCAGATAAAGATATTGTTTTAGTGAAAATAGTTGTTTACATCTAAGGTTATTTTAAAGTCCATTTACTCATATTTGGATAACCCAATTAGTGATGTTTTAGTTTATTTTCTTTATATTATATGCCTCTTAATGAATTGAATTAGCTAGGTGTGTATACTAATTTGAAATGGTTCATGAGGGAAAATGCTGGGTTGAAGTTGGGCACTGTATCACAATGAATATTTCTCGTAATAATAATAATAATAATGTTTATTTCTACAAGTACATATACAATGTATACAGGCCTAGCTGACATCAGTGACATTGGGTCAGCTTTGTCTCTAGGATGCCACCCATACCAATCAACTAGCATTCAGGTACCTAGTTTACTGATAGGTGAACAGGGACAGTAGGTGTCATAAGGAAATGCATCCTAATGTTTCCACCCATACAGTGGATCAAGCCATGGACTTCAGTGTGTGAGCTGAGTGTGCCAGCAGTCAAGCTATGGGACACCTCATAATTCCTTTAAGCATTTTATGTATTAGATTTTCACTGAGCATAGTTCATCAGTGGCAGGGATTACCATGAGGAATTTACATACGCTTATTGAACACCTTGTAGTCTTTGTGAGTATCATTAATTAGGACAATATAAAATTGTTTTCTCTAAATCTGTTACTGTACTGAATACAGCATTTTTTGCAATGCAGGCCAAGAGTGCATCAGCAGTAACAGCAGCACCTGCAGTAAGTGGCCATGGAAGTCCTTCTGTGAAACCAGAAACTTCTGGACATGAGTTTAGTAATACAGCAGACGTTAAAGTAGAGGGCACCTCCACCCAAGCATCAACAGAGAGTAAAGAGGACAGCAGCACAAAGCAGGTCTCGAAGGATGCAGAGGAAGCTAAGGTTTCTTTTTATGGTAAGAAAGCATTGTGGTAGTCTTTAGGATGTGAAATATTTTTCTCGTTAGATTTTCTGATGTTAAATCTCATGCATAGATCAGCCCATGTCAGGTACAGCTAGATAAGGAGGAGCACTTAAGGTTACAAGAGTAGAGTTTGGCACGTAGTTGATCCTTGTGGTTACTATGCCCATATTGAATACGTGACCTAAGGACCGAGGACCTTTCACAGCACATCGTGACTCCCTTAATACACCAGATAAATTTACTGACCTAAGGCACATAGCATCCACATATCATAACACATATCATACTTTCTTCTTACCATAATTATGGATCAGCTGGTAATTTTCCTTTTCATGTAAAGGAAGAGTACACAATACACAAATATTCCGCACGTTGGAGAAACATATATGCGGGTTGTTTGTGTATTGTTCCAGTCATGGTATTGTGCCTTTTTTGTTCTTTAAGTTACAGTAGTAAAGTCTTGTATACAGAATTCTCTTGGTACAGTATACCTATAGCATTCTTACTTTTCATTAGAACTAGCACACACTACTGTGCTTTCAGTTTTTGTAATATTTTTTTGTTAGGTTCAGAATGATTTTTGCGAAATTATTGCTTACACAAATTTTTACTTGCCTTATTCAGCAAGAAGAGCATTGCTATTTAAACCAAAATCGCAAGTTTTACCTATTCGGGACGACATTATATTTTTGTAAAGTATTAGTGCTTCAGAGTACAGATTAGGAGCTAGTCCTCAGTATTTTCCTGGTATAATTTATGATACCTAATTCTTATCTGCATTCCAGTAGAGTTTGAGGGATTTTCAGCATTATCAGTAGAGTTTGTTTAACTGCATGAGTGCAGTAAACATTCTGTGCAGATTTTGTGTGTGTGTGTGTGTGTGTGTGTGTGTGTGTGTGTGTGTGTGTGTACGTGTGTGTACGTGTGTGTACGTGTGTGTACGTGTGTGTACGTGTGTGTACGTGTGTGTACGTGTGTGTACGTGTGTGTACGTGTGTGTACTCACCTAGTTGAGGTTGCAGGGGTCGAGTCCAAGCTCCTGTGTGAGTGTGTGTGAGAGAGAGCAAGCAATATTGCCAGTTTAAAATGGGGTAGTGGGAGAAAAGTAGAACTACTATATGTACATTCTTTTGTAGCATGGAAGAGGGATTTTAGACGAGTGTGCGTTGGATTGGTTGGTGGAAAAGTCGCTGTAGATTGTCGGTCATTCATGATCCAGCTCTATACATGACCATGGTATACCTGGATGGTGTTCTGGGGGTCAGTGCCCCCACATCCCAGTTATGACCAGGCCTTCTGATAGATCAGGGCCTGATCTTCCAGGCTGTTACTGCTGGCCACATGCAAACTGACATATGGACACAGGGGGGGCACATTATAAAGTGCCCCTTGTTTTTGTCAAATATTTCTGTGATTTTTGAGGATCATTGTTCAGGTTTTGTACATGTTGTGTATACCAGGCATATTTATGCTTGTATAGAATTTAATATTTGATATTGTGCCACCTTATGGCAAAGTGACAAGAGCTAAGCTATGAAGAACTGTGATAATCTTAGGTGTCATCTTGCCTGACCAACCAGTGCACATTTATCTGACCTTCTTTTTCCCCTTCCCACTGTAACAAAGTATACAAGCTGATGCTTGCTTTTTTTTCCTTCTTTTGTTCTTGATAACATGTATATAGCAAAAATCTGATAATAGATTTGGCTTTTTGCAGTACAGCTTCTCCTCACTTAGTGACGTACAGTGGACCCCCGGTTAACGATATTTTTTCATTCCAGAAGTATGTTCAGGTGCCAGTACTGACCGAATTTGTTGACATAAGGAATATTGTGAAGTAGATTAGTCCATTTCAGAACCCCAAACATACACGTACAAACGCACTTACATAAATACACTTACATAATTGGTCGCATTTGGAGGTGATCGTTAAGCGGGGGTCCACTGTACTTGTTTACCAACGACTCGCTCACAACAGGCTCTTTGACCAGTATGAATACCTAAATAATGTATATTGGAGCTGATTTTCTCTGTTCTGTTTATTACAATATACAGTGCACTACTGTATAAACATTTAAAAATATACCAGAAATTTTATAAATGGGGCAAAGGTGACATTAAACAATATCAAAGAAGGTTGAGACAAACCCACTACCATTATGGGATGCTCCTCACTTAGCAATGAATTCACTTGCCAACGTGGTCTAGGAATGGAACTCCATCATTGAGGAGAGGCTGTACTGTTAAAGCCTCTCATTAATTAAAAGACTAATAGGGAAAGGAGGTGTATGATTATGCCAATTGTCCCCACCTCCCAAATTATGAAATTAATATTTCTTGATTGTCTGGTTGTCTTCTGAAGTAGTGGAGTTGTTCCACTGATGCAGAAGATAACTGGACACTAAGAATACGGATATTGAAACCTGTACAGTATTACTACAGTACAGTACTGTAGTATATAATAATTTTATAGTTCATACTCTATGTAATTTACAGTATTTTTACTCGCCTTTTCATGGTAGAGAGATAAGGTGTAAATTGGTGTGACTGATATTGATAACTCAAAATAACTTTTCCTCTGAGTCAGAGGAGCTGTAATGCAATAGTGAAAATAATGTAGATGGCAAAGATAATGATGGCTGAGAAATGGGGAGCATTTCTCAGCAATCATTAAGGGAAGAAAAATATATTTCCTTGAATCAAGAGCCACTCACTGGCCAGTATTAGGCATAATGTACCAGGTATTAGGTCTAGTGTATTAGATATTAATTACATATTGTATTTAGCTTGTAGGAAGGGTTAAACCCATAGAGGTCATACAGTATCTGGGAGAATAGAAGGCAGTCAGGAAGAGGACAGGTCGTTAGGTATTAAGCCTAGTATATTATTATTATAATTTAGGGAGAAGTGCTAAACCCATAGGGGTCATGCAGCACCTGGGAAATGGGAGATAATTGGGTTTGATCCAAGGAAGTGAAGGACATGTTGAATTCCTTGGATCAGGGTAGGCTTAGTATACCAGGTATTATTAGCCCTAGTGTACAACATATTATTAGGCCTACTTTAGCAGGCAGAAGGCCATGTGTTCCAGGTATTGTAAAGGCATAATTACCAAATATTAGGCCTATTTTACCAGGTAATGTACGTTCCATGTGTACCATTGACCCTTTCAATGGCCGTCATATAAAACTTCATCGTTGAGGCCAGGTCACTTGTGTAGTTCTACAGCTTGAGCTCGCCTCATTCAGATGAGCTGTCAATAATAAATTTTTACTTGAATGTGAGAGAATGGGTCAGTGCAATGAGTGTGCACAGTATAAAATAAGTCCTGTTTTATGTGATGCATGATGGGAAAAACAAATCTCTGACCATGTGTTTGTTTTAAAATAGTGATTTTTTTGAGGTGTTTTCTAGGATAGTTTTTATTGGCTGTTTCTTGGCACCATTTGATAGAATGGAAGACATGCTACTAAAATAGAGATGATTTTGGTTGGTTTCAGGACTGGAAGTAGATTGTAATTGGGTTCAAAGTAGCAGAAATATTTGATTTTTGCAGATTTTCCTGAGGAGGAAGACCTGACTAACCCCTAGTCTGTTTTGTGGGTTTTCTAATAGGTCTGATTCAATTATTGGGATGCCATAAACCCGGTCATTCCTGGTTATATTTTATGATTATGAATTCAAAATGGAAGGCAAATTAAATACAGGAGAGCCCTGTAGACATTACTAATGAACAGAATAAATGTTTTAGTGCCAGGAATGTCTACATTGTTTATTTTGAACTATTTTTAAAATGGTATTTTTTTAATTTTGGGTTAAACTGGCCAAATTACCAGCTTCTGTTTACTTTATAGGGTAGTTGTAATAGATTAATAGAGAGTTTATTGTGCTCATTCCATAGAAGGCATACTAGCAAAATAGATATGAATTTAGTCGAATGGAGCAATGAAATTGACTTAAAATAGGACTCAGTGAGTGAAAACACCAATGTGTAAGTTGTGCCCAGACTGCTGACTATGCTCCTGATTAATGACATAAATTTTTCATTAATTTTGTACTTTTGGCGTAATTACCTTCAGAAAGATTTTCCCACCATTTCAGAAGAAAAAATATTAAAAAAAAAAAAAAAAAAGGTGGACATGGGAGCAGTATTGATTTTGGGGGTCTAGACAGTGAAAGGGCTTAGGTCTAGTCTTTCTGGAAATATTAGGCCTAGTGTAACAGGTATTGCCAGTAGATCAAATGTTTGCAAGTACAAAATAACCTTACACTTGCTTTTTAGACATTAACACTTAATAGTTTACAAATTAATCATGCTTATTTAAATTATTTTTATTTTTATATTATATTGTACACTGCTTGGTTAGTTTCACTAATGGTCATTCTGTTGTCTTTACAGGGAATGCAGCCAAGTATGGGTGTCCAGCTGACAGTGTCTCTCTTGGCCGAGGATCGTGGCGACTGTTGCACTCGATGGCAGCTTACTACCCCACCCAGCCATCTTCTCTGGAACAAGATGACATGAAGACTTTTATTTCGCTTTTCTCCAAGTTTTACCCGTGCCAGCCTTGTGCCGAAGATTTCAGAGAGTGGTAAAGATCTTAGATAAAATATTTGTTTCTTTTGTAGTAAGGTTATGTTAGCTGATCAAGAACAGATATTTTATGGACATTTTGTCTTATTATTAGAATTAGTTATTTAGAAGTAAGCTCCAAGTTTACTCCACAAATTAGCAAAATTTAATGAAAGCAAAATCTCAAGAGTATGGGATTCCAGAAAGAACTTAAGTTCAAATGACCCTCAAACTGAAAATCCCTACCCCTCCTTCAGAGTGCAGGCACTGTACTTCCCATTATACCTGTTCTCTGCATAATACAGTAGATTCGGTTTCTGCAGTTTCAGTTATCCACAGTTTACCATGGCCTAAAAATAACCCTTAACTTTGCTTAATAATGGACCTTAAGTACAAAAGTTGTGATGGTGACAGTTCTTCAAAGCCCAAGAGAAGCCAGGAAGTGCTTTCCATCAGTGAAAAAGTTCTAATTCTCCACTTATTCTGAGTATGTAATTTTTTTTTTTTTAACAAGTCGGCCGTCTCCCACCGAGGCAGGGTGACCCAAAAAGAAAGCAAATCCCCAAAAAGAAAATACTTTCATCATCATTCAACACTTTCACCTCACTCACACATAATCACTGTTTTTGCAGAGGTGCTCAGAATACAACAGTTTAGAAGCATATATGTATGAAGATGCACAACATATCCCTCCAAACTGCCAATATCTGAGTATGTATATAAACAAAAAAAGACTTGTATATAGAGTTTGCTACTATCCATGTTAGGTCTTGAAACGTTTCCCAGGCAGGTATGGGGGGGGGGGGACTACCGTATTCACAGCTTAATCTTCAATATTTTTACTAACTGTAACATTTAACCCTTTCATTCTCTTGTGTAGATCTAAGTGATTGGTGCCTGTGGCACTTAATAGATCGACAAGTAAATCTTAGCACCCTCAGATATGCTGTGAGCAGCAAATTTTGGCCTAGACATGAGAGAATGGGCCTGCATGGTGGGTGGGTGTAGTATAAAAAAAAAAAAAATTCTGTCCCATGTAGTGCATAAGAGCAGCTAACATCTGATCTTGTGTTTGGGTTAAATTAGTGACTTTGGGGCATTTTTTAGGGTGGTTTGCATGGTTTTATTGGCTGTTTCTTGGTGCCAGTTGATAGACTAGAAAAAATAGTAATGAAATGGAGATGGTTTTCATTGATTTCAAATTAAGTGGAATTCCTTATTCATAAAGTGCAAAGTACTAATTAGCATGAGCAATCAGTATCTTTTGGTGAAAGAGCTTAGATCCAAGTGAAATACCAGAGATCTTAAAGAGTGCAGACCTAGCTCCTTTGCATAACGGAGACAGTAGTGCTAGCCAAAAATTACAGACCAGTTGCCCTAACATCTCACATTATTAAAAGTTTTTAAAACTGATGAGATGCCAAATTACAAATTTTATAGAATAGTTCAATCTGTGTAACCCAAACCAGCATGTTTTTAGATTTAGGAGATCATTCTTGTCACAACTGCTAAACCACTATGACAGCTACAGAGGAGTTGGAGGATCAAAATGCATATGTAGTATGGAAACATAAACACATATGCAGTTTAATGTGATCCTTTATTGACAATGTTTCACCCACACAGTGGGCTTTTTCAAGTCACAAACAGATCTACCTGGGGTGGAAGGTATGGGAGTATTTATAGTCAGGTTCAGAATGTTGAGGTCAGGTTGAAAAAGCCCACTGTGTGGGCAAAACGTTGTCCAAGGCTCACATTAAACTGCATATGTGTTTGTTTCCATAGTGTCGGTATTTTATACCATTTATATTCATTGCATATGTAGTATACAAAGATTTTGCAAAGGTGGTTTGACAGATGTGATCATAGGTTGATTTCACACAAAATGAGGGCTATAGGCATAACAGGGAAGGTAGGGAATTGGGTTTTCAACTTTGACAGAACATATAGTTGTAGCAAACAGAGCAAAATCCAGCATTAGAGAAGTAAACAAGCTCAGTACCCCAAGGCACAGTTATTCCTGGCACTTCTACTGTTTCTTGTCTTTGTTTCAGACAGACAATATCACTCACCACAGTTTTGTATCAGTATTTGCAGATGATACCAAAATAAGCATGGAAATCACCTCAGTAGAGGATGCAAAACAATTGCGGGACAATAAAAGCAGGGTTTCCCAGTAGACAGTGGAGAATATGACATTCAGTGGTAATGAGTGGAACAAACTCCTGAGTACAGTTGAGGCTAAAACGTTGTGTAGTTTTAAAAATTGGTTAGATAAATACATGAGTGGGTGGGTGTGAGTTGGACCTGACTAGCTTGTGTTGCTGGGTCTGGTGCCGTGCTCCTGTCTTGAGTGGAGGTGACAAGACTGGGTGGGTCATTGGGCTAATCCGGGGGGGGGGGGGGGTCATGACCTGTTCCGCATGGGTCAGTAGGCCTGTTGCAGTGTTCCTTCTTTCTTATGTTCTTATAAGTTCCAACTGCTTACATATGGAAGGAATGAAGAACTCAAAAGACACTGTAGACAAAACCCAAGAGAATCAATAACAGGACACGAATACTTGAAAGATTTGAGAGTAATTATGTTGTTTGACCTTTTGAAGAACACAAGGCAAATGGATGGATATTGGGAACATTCAAAACTAGGGAAATAGTGAGAATGGTGACATCATTCAAATTGCTTGTGCTCTCTTGTTTTGAGTCTTGTTGATGGCCCCCAGTTAGAGCAGGGAGGATATCAAAGCTGGAACAGACAGATCATTGACAGCCTGCATGGAGCCAATACAGCATTTAAATTGCTGGAAAGACCTCAGAGTCCTAAACATGTACTTGCTGGAGTGGAAGAGATTGATTTATATGATACTTTATAAGTGGAAAGTACTTGAGGGCTTTATCATAACATACTGGAGTGAGAGATATGGGAAGAAGTGTAAAATAAATGTTCTTTTATTGGGCACAGTAAGAGATCATTGTATCAATATCTGTGGTTGCAGACTATTCAACATTTTACTAGAAGATAGGAACACTGTCAAGTATCTCCTGCAGGTGCTAGATCAACCAGGTTGTGATGAATATGTGGGCAAGTGGGCTGCCAGCAGCAAAAGCCTGGTTGACCAGGCACGTATCAGAAGTAGAAAAACTCTTGAAACTCGTCAAAGGTGGTTCTGCCTATCGCCAATGTCTGTTTTCTGGGTGGATGTCTTAAGCCACGACCAAGGATTTGTGGTTTATTAGTCGAGAAATATTAAAAAAAATCAGTTTTTTGTGCGAGTGATACAAAATGAAGGGCAGCAGTTATATAAGAGGCTTGGGGACATGATCAGTGAACAGAAAAGGTTGCTTTAGTGGTTAGTATTGTCATTACAATCAAAACTACGTGCTAAACCCTGCTTTAGTGGTTGGAATGCCTACAATATTTGTTTTTGGCTGTTTTAAATTGGATTTTTTAAATTAGAATTTGTTGAAAATAGTGTGAAATTGGTCTAAATACTAAATTCTGGGTGGTTTACAAGGTAGTTCTGATAGTTGAATGGATAGTTTTTTGGATCAATGGATAGTGTGGGAGCATATTAGGAAAATAGTCAGGAATTGGGCTCCTACCTTCCAACTTTATACCTGAATGATTCCATAGCTATTACATAAAATTTTGCATTTTTGGCCTTAGGAAAAATCTTTACCCTTTTCGAAGATAATTTTTATTTAAAAAAAAAAAAAAAAGACAACATGGAAGAGGCTCTAAATTTGAAGGTTCTTGAGAGTGAAAGGGTTAATGATCATTGTACACCCATAAAGTAATCACAGTCCTGCTGTACTTTGTTTACGCTGACCCCTCAAGAGAGGTTCCTTGATGCTGGTGGGGAGCTCTTGATCTAGGGAACTCGATCTGTGCTCCAGTTCCCTGAATTAAGCTAGAATACCTTCCATCCCCTTCCCCCCCCCCCCCCACAGGCACTGTATAATCCTATGGGTTTAGCACTTCCACTGATACTTTTCCTCATATTCTTCAATACTTGTGCAGCTTTCGTACCCTTGTGCTTTATAGGCCCATTTGCTAATGCATTTACTACCACATATTCCTTCTTGACTTATTAACTTTTATTTCATGTTTTTTTTTTTTTTTCAACAAGTCGGCCGTCTCCCACCGAGGCAGGGTGACCCAAAAAAGAAAGAAAATCCCCAAAAAGAAAATACTTTCATCATCATTCAACACTCTCACCTCTCACACATTATCACTGTTTTTGCAGAGGTGCTCAGAATACAACAGTTTAGAAGCATATACGTATAAAGATACACAACATATCCCTCCAAACTGCCAATATCCCGAACCCCTCCTTTAAAGTTCAGAAATTGTACTTCCCATTTCCAGGATTCAAGTCCGACTATATGAAAATAACCGGTTTCCCTGAATCCCTTCACTAAATATTACCCTGCTCACACTCCAACAGATCGTCAGGTCCCAAGTACCATTCATCTCCATTCACTCCTATCTAACACGCTCACGCACGCTTGCTGGAAGTCCAAGCCCCTCGCCCACAAAACCTCCTTTACCCCCTCTCTCCAACCTTTTCGAGGGCGACCCCTACCCCGCCTTCCTTCCCCTATAGATTTATATGCTTTCCATGTCATTCTACTTTGATCCATTCTCTCTAAATGACCAAACCACCTCAACAACCCCTCTTCTGCCCTCTAATACTTTTATTAACTCCACACCTTTTCCTAATTTCCACACTCCGAATTTTCTGCATAATATTTACACCACACATTGCCCTTAGACAGGACATCTCCACTGCCTCCAACCATCTCCTCGCTGCTGCATTTACCACCCAAGCTTCACATCCATATAAGAGTGTTGGTACTACTATACTTTCATACATTCCCTTCATAGATAACATTTTTTGACTCCACATATACCTCAACGCACCACTCGCCTTTTTTCCTGCATCAATTCTATGATTAACCTCATCTTTCATAAATCCATCCGCCGACACGTCAACTCCCAAGTATCTGAAAACATTCACTTCTTCCATACTCCTCCCCAATTTGATATCCAATTTTTCTTTATCTAAATCATTTGATACCCTCATCACCTTACTCTTTTCTATGTTCACTTTCAACTTTCTACCTTTACACACATTCCCAAACTCATCCACTAACCTTTGCAATTTTTCTTTATTTCATGTATGTTTACTTAATCTGTTTGAGTTAACTTTCAGCTTTCTTATTTTCATACCCTTCAAAACTTTTCTGTCAGTCGCTTGACTCTGCAGATTCTTTTATGCAGTATTGATGGTTCATTTTGTCTTCATTGCTTTGTTTATAGCTCTCCAACTTTATTTCAGACACCATCTTCAAAGCTAACATGTTAATTTAATCTTATTTTCAGCTATAGTGCAGACTTTCTATGACTTCTTGATCAACATTGATTTACTATATTTGTGGCACCCCTCATTTCTCCAACTCCTCTACCATTTTTCCTTCTTTTTTTTTACTTCTACCATTAAGCATTGCTTGACCCATATGGGTTCACTGGTTTCAATGAACAAAATAATAATTATAGTAATAATATCAAAATCTGCAGCTTCTCTTCAGTCTCTCAGTAACACTGTTATTTACATGTGTAAAAAGTGGTAGTGATATTTGGTAATCTTTGTTTCAGGTTGAAGACGCATTCCCCAGCAGTTGAGTCTCGTGGCAGCTTGTCACGGTGGTTGTGTGATGCTCACAATGAGGTGAACAGAAAGCTGAATAAACCACTGTTTGATTGTGATTTAGTTGATCAGAGATGGAGAAATGGATGGACTGATGGATCATGTTATTGATGTATGGCATATACAGTATATTGAAAATAGAAAATTGTAGTTAATATTTTTGGAAGATGAATATATGGATTTATTTTACCAATTGATGTTTGGAATAGAGCTTTTGTTTTAGCATTAAGGACTTGTTTTTTTCTATACAGTAATACATAAAATAGTACAGCCAAGTCTCTGTATTTGCTGACTTCAGTCTTTTGCACTTGGGGTTATCTGCAGGTTGGCAGTACACTCATGCCATTGTGAGTGTTAATTTGCAGAATTAATAAATATTTTATTTTTTTCTATAAGTACATTTTATGCATGCATGGTGGGTTCATTTATTTGGTAGAGGTTGAAGGTAGGTTACTACAGCAACTGTATTGAAGAGAATGTTTTATTAATCAAAATATTTAGATGGGCAGCAGCAGCTGTTCCTCAGAAACAGTGAGAATTGTGGCAGCAGTTACATTGGCAGAACCTACAAGAACAATGAAACAACATCAACTACTTACTGACCAAGCAGCTACTAAGGCAAGTCAAGGAAATGTTGGAATATAGCTGTGAACCAATAGGCGATTTATAAATGCAGGTATTACTAAAAGAGACCTTTTATTATTATAACCTTTCATCTACAAAATTCTTTATCAAGCCTCTTGTAATAATAAAAGGTTTTGCTGTGTTATACTTTTCCTGTGTTTAACCTTTAGCAAATGTTTTTACTTTGTCCCTGAGGAAATACTATCTTTCCCAGACAACCACTTGTATGCTTATTCTCTCCCTGCCTCTCAAGACACATTACACCTAACAGTTGTTCTTCACCATGTACCCCTTCTGCCTCCCTCCCTTACCTCACAGGACTGTTTGCTGTGAAGGTGGCAGTGTATTACTGATGAGTTCTCACACATACACCAGATTATTTTTTCATAATTGCAGGGCAGGGGGTCAAAGAATGTAAGCACTGTGAATTCAGAGGCCTGACTACTGTATTATAGTATTGAAATAAGGTACTGCTGGTTATTAAACATGCATTTTTGTATAATAGTATTTGTTAATCTTGCTGTAACGACAGCAAACAAACGAGAGACCCCTAGTCTCACCCTGACTGCATTATTGGAAGACTATGCTATAGATTGGGTTGGGTCTTTTGTGAACTAACTTCTGGTGGGGTGCAATGAGGTTAAGTAAGGGTTCCTCAACTTATTTCTATATATTAGACTGCATGTACAGTGGACCCCCGCCTTACGATCAGCTTCCAATGCAACCAATTATGTAAGTGCATTTTTTGGGGGGGGGGGGGTCTGAAATGGACTAATCTAATTCACAGTATTCCTTATGGGAACAAATTCATTCGGTAACAGCATCTGAACACATTTCTGGAATGAAATTATATTGTAAGGCGGGGGTCCACTGTATTTTTTTTTGTATATGTATACACAGAAATTTTATTTTGGTTCCTGTTTTAGAGACAAATATTCTTCACTAGAAGTGAGCAGGTTATGTGCAGCCTTAAATGACCCTTGTATAGTCAATTGTCTTTGAAACCAATACTACATTATGGGCGAAAAAGACTCGAATGCAGTGTAGTTCTTTATTTGTATAACCTATCATCCAAGATTGGGCTTAATCAAGTATATAGCAGATATAAAAGACAGTGGCTTATATAAGTCTACAAGGAGCAAAATCACATGCTTAGGTGTAAAGCAACTTGAGCAGATATAGAGTACTGCAGGATGCCTTCCTGTTTACAGTGTTTTAATACAATGTATACACCCATTAGTACATAACATACCATTGTTATGCTTGATGGTGTTGATTAGTGTAATGGCCGATGATTGTTGGCTTTAGCTTTCTCCATTGAAATTAGTCTCGTATGATGCTAAAATTATCTCGTTTTATATTTTTAAGTGTGTATTCTGAATGAGCAAAAAAAATAGTACGCCGAGTATGAATTTTGAAAATCCACCGAAAATGGTGAACTATAGTTCAGGGATTTTTTGGGGGCGAAAAAACTCTCAAAATGGAAAACAGTCATGATGACACAGTTTGTTGGATCAATTTCTGTCCACAAACATGAAAAAATCCTATGTACACAGCTTTCATAGATGGTTGGGGGGGGGGGTTATAAGATAAATGTGCTGTACAGTAAAAGGTGCCTCGGACAGGGAAGAAACAGACAAGAGAAAATAGCCTTGTATCATGCTAAAAATGTTTTCTCATGATTGTTGGTCATTTTTCATAATTTTTAGGTACGTGTAAACCAAGCAAGAGTCGGTGGGCCTCCTGTCAACATTTCACACATAAGTATGTGACTTTAAAAGCCTTTGTTTCTCATATCTGTTATGTATTTGATAAAGATGTAAATGCATTGCATTGGGTTTTAACTCTCGACACCTTTTCATTTGCACTGGGTTACTGGATACTCATGGGAAAGCATGAAAAGTGTCAAGGTCACACATCTTCAATTCTAAATATGGCACTTATATACCAATTAAATTTTTATTGATCTGTTAGGTCATGAGCAGTCCCAGTGAATAGCAGTACATGCTGTTTATCAACAGTAAATGGGATATGAATGTCAGCCAAAATATTGGTAAATTACGAAAGAGGTGGGGCTTGAACCAAGACGTGCAAGTCCTAAAACGCACTTCCCTGCGTGTTGTGGTACTTGCTTGCCATGGGTTAGAGTCCCACCTGTTCAGTGATTTGTTTGCAATCATGATATTATAATTTTGTGAGTACAATGGTACCTCAAGTTATAATCTTAATTCATTCCAGAAGGTTGTTAGTGCACCATTACCGAATGAATTTGTTCCCATAAGGAATAGTATAAATTAGATTAGTCTGTTTGACCCCAAAAATATACCTGAATAATTATTTGAGTTGGGAGCTATTCAAAACTCAAGGTACCATTGTATTATATTCATTGGGAGGAGACGGGGGCTATACAATATCTGGAGGAATGGGAAACTATTAAGTTAAATGGAAGTTGACAAAATAGATATTCATTGTGTTGACAAAAATGAGTCATTTTACTATATTTATTCACTTGTCAGCTGTATAGCCCTTGTGGCTTAGCGCTTCTTTTCACTTGTCAAATGAAAATTTATTTACAGATGAGCCAGATAGAATTGACTAGGCATACTAGTTATATAATGGCAAGAGAGTTACTGTTTGGATTTTTTTTTTTTGTCATAGTAAAGTCTCTTATACAGCTACTCTATATAATATGATTGAAGACCTATTCAATTTTGGATGAACTTTTCTTTTGTATTTATAAAAAATTGCACTATATAGGGGAGTTTTACAAGAGATGACTTTTAAGTTTCTCAGTACCTCTGTAATGTATTTTATACTTGAAGGTATAAAAATTATTTATTTTCATATAGTCGGACTTGAGTCCTGGAAATGGGAAGTACAGTGCCTGCACTTTAAAGGAGGGGGTTTGGGATATTGGCAGTTTGGAGGGATATGTTGTGTATCTTTATACGTATATGCTTCTAAACTGTTGTATTCTGAGCACCTCTGAAAAAACGGTGATAATGTGTGAGTGTGGTGAAAGTGTTGAATGATGAAAGTATTTTCTTTTTGGGGATATTCTTTCTTTTTTGGGTCACCCTGCCTCGGTGGGAGACGGCCAACTTGTTGAAAAAATAAAAATATATAATTGTTTACCATCTGTATAGCAAAAACTGTGCAGTAATTGTCTCATAAATAATAAAGTGAATTATTGTAAGATTTATTTTACTGTCAATCTAACCTGTTTAATGGACCTTGAAACTTTAAAAAATAATATTCTGTTGTACAGACTTTAACCTGAAACAGTATTCTTTATTTATCAAGAGATTATATAATAAAAATTAAACATCTCATGTAGGCAAGAGGTAGCAAAGTGCCTGAAATAATATAATAGTTAAAAGTGGACTAGTTCTCAATTGGCCATTATATTAAAAGGTTGACCCATGTGTGTTTAGCACTTTTCTTTTTATTAATAGTCCCCATCCCTTTATCTGGAATTGGAAAAGTTTTAAAAATTGAAATTTTCTTTGGAGGTGCCACTTCCTGGGTTTGATAAACACGCATGTGCAAGTCCCACCCTTCTCATTTGAGTAAATAGAATTATCAAAGCTCATTTCTTGAGTAGTATTAAAAACGGTTTAGCAAATATTCTGTTAAAAGAATGAACCTGCCTCAGTAACTATATTAGGCAGACTGTTCCACTCAAAATAAGAAAGGAGGAACACTGCAGCTGGCCCATACTTAGCAGGTCCTTCACAAATCCAACCTACTAACAGAATAAATGTACCCAAACAATTGATGGCCTTGAACAAGGTGAATTGCATTATGGGAATTTAATCAGAATTTTTGTGATTATAATAATAAAGTGCTAAGCCACAAGGTACTCAGAGAGAAACCTGTTAATAAGACAGTCTTGAGATTATTATTATAATCAAAAAGAAGTGCTAAGCCACAAGGACATTCTTGAGAATTATGTTTTGGTCTACAATTTCATTTATCAATATATTACTCTATTTGTAGTCCTTAATTATTCTACTTAGAGTGAGTATTCATATGTTTTCGCTGCACTGTTAATATTTGATTATGGGGTGCTGTCCTAGATACCTTCATTCTGAAATTCCAAACAATGCTGGCCCACAGGGATGGGGGACTGTAATTTAAAATATATAAATGCTTGTTTTTTTTTAAATGAAATTATATTACCGTTTATAAAGACTATTTAAAATCTTTATGCTACTCAATATAATTTTCACGATATACCAATATGTATCATTAAAAGTATTTGGCACTCGTAGGCCTCTTCAGCTGGTTGCTCACTCTCAGCCCATCTAGATATAAGCTGGATGCCTATTATCAACCTGTCTGGCCATAAGAGGGAAGCTTGTCCAGTCAGAACTTGAACTCATTCTGTCTAGCCATGAGTTTACACCAAACTTTGATAAAAATTAAAAATATTTTTATTATAAATATAACTTTGAAAATGTATTTAAATAATAATGGTTACAAAACAATGGAATGATAAGTAAAATATTTGACAATTCTTAATGGAGCTCCTCTGTATAAAGTTTCTCTTAATGCAGTTTACAGAAAATTAAAAACACACTATATACTCTCATTATTTAAAATGAAAAGACACAGCAAAAAGCATGACATTTAAAAAACTGTAGACCTGAAATGTGTCAAAATATATAAGGCATGTTTTATGGTAAAGGAAAATTTTTAAAAAATAAACTTACCAGTACAACTGGTTCATTACATTAATGTGACCATATACTTATGTTCTTGCTTACCTATAAAACAGACTGTCTAAAAGAAAATATTACCTCTTTGCCAATATCCTCCTATTCAAGGTGATTTAAAGAAAATATTCATCTCTCTGGAGGTACAAGTCAATGTTGATCCCATTAAACAATCTCCCCTCTGATGAATATTTTTCTTGTACTACAGATCTAGAGGTATGATTATACCTGCAACAATGTTACACATATGGCACAGACATTAGAAATAGGTTTACATACCTGAAATGTTTTCTAAAACAATTCTTATATTATAATTCAATCTAATTTCTATAAACATTATCAGATTGACTAGAAATATGTCATAGGTAGGCAAGCTACACTATATACTTTGTTGACCTGCTTTGGTATTTATATATTAAAGAGCACATACACTATTAAAACAAAAGCACTGAATTCCCACATTTTAATAATTACTTTCCTAGCAACATTGACACTTCTGTGCAGCCTCTCAACATTTATCTAAACCTGGAAATAGAGTACAATAATATACTCTATGCCCAATATATCATATTTCTTAACACCAACCAACACTAAAAGGCCTATTCAGATTGCTTAAACATTTTTCACTACAATGCTTACAATCGATTAAGTTTGAGGCCTTGAGCTTAGGCAATGCAGCAGGTGACTTAGCCATAAGATCCTCCAGAAATGTTTTCTAAATCTTCACTAAATAGCACATTCTCCATATTTGTCACTTATGTAAAATCTATCTATTACCTATTGGCACTGTCATGGTCATATATGGCAGCTATCATACGAAACATCAGCAAGGACAAAACCTTGTCTAAAGGGTCCATACATCCTCGTTGAAGCCATTTTGGAATTGTAGTTCTAGCATGACTGAACCCAAGCTTCTGGAGAATATAGTCCACACCATATGGCTCTAAATTCTTGGTAGCCCAAGACAAAAGCCTGCAAAAGTATTGATAATTAGAAAAGTCAAAAATGATTGTGAAAAAACTGTTTAAGATGAAGTTCCATGCTAACAGAAGTGAGCTTTTACAAGAAAGATTCAGCTGCTGCACGGTTACTTCTTTTTATGAAAACCTGTGCCTTGATACAAGTGAAGGGCTCTTGATCCAAAGAACTGGAATTGCCCTCCATTTAACTGGATTGAATCTGATTACCTACCACTCCCGCAGATGCTGTATGACCCTTATGGGTTTAGCACTTCCCAATAAATATGGAAACCAGTTATGAAAGGCATTAAGACACCTTACAGGCTTAAAAATTACAACATTAGTAAGATTATGCATGGAGGCCGTTAATACACATGAGGTCAAGAAGCTTCGTTATACTAGTGGCTACGATTATGTTGCCACAGCTGTTTACACTGTTCTCTATAAGCACTTATAAATAGACTAAATTTTTTTCAATTTGTTTAAATTACAATTAATTTTTTTTTAACATGCTGGCAGGGTGACCCAAAAAAGAAACACTTACACAATCACTTCTCTGCAGAGGTGCCCAGATACGACAAGACTGTCGTATCTGGGCACCTCTGCAGAGAAGTGAAAGTGTTTCTTTTTTGGATGTTACCCCCAAACCCTTCCTTAAAGTGCACGACTTGTACTTCCCACCTCCAGGACTCTAGTCCAGCTAACCGGTTTCCCTGAATCCTTTCACAAAATATCACACTCCAACAACACGTCAGGTCCCAAAAACCATTAGTCTCCACTCCTATCTAACAGGCTCACACATGCCTGCTGTATGTCCAAGTTCCTTGCACACAAAACTTGTTTTACCCCCCTCCCTCCATCCTTTCCTCCACTGCAGATTTATTTATATTTTTGCTCCATCCTCTCTGAATTACCAAACCACCTCAACAACCCCTACTCAGCCCTCTGAATAATACTATTAGCAACTCTCAAAAAGTGTAGCACCCTGGGATCTAAGAGAAAGTAAACAACAGTACCTTGCCAAATCACCTTAAGAACTAATATTAAACATTACTCCTGGAATCAAAACTTAAATGACCTAGGCAACATTTAAAACAGTAATACACTAAAATCTACAAGTTACACTGGATATGCCTATTTAAATTATACTGCACAGAACAATAATTTGCTTTACACTGAACAAATTGACATAAGGCTAGATTTGTGTGGATATGGTACAGATGTCTCTGGCAGGTGAGAGTATGTATAGATGCAAGTAGCAGTAAATAAAAATTTAAGTCTACAGAAAAATGTATATATCTACATGTTTTACTGTACAATACATGAATGTGAATGTCGACCCAGCCTATACAGATGACAAATTACTGTAAACTGAATGTTCTACTGGCAAGAGCAACTTACTATAATACAGGATATGATGTGTCAAAAACTGGAAAGCTGAGGTTTATGGAGAATGAGCACAACTGCTGAGACTGACAACTTTCAGAAAACCATCAAAATGGGAGAAGGGAGACTGCCTTATAACATTTTACCCTGACTGGAGTTTTCTTAAATGAAGATTTTTTCTCTAAAGTCTGTGACTGGGTGAAATATCAATATTTAACAAAATAACTACACATTGTGGAAAACTGGGTGGTGGTATATTATTAAGGAACAGATACAAAACTGAAAAAACTTTAAGCCACGATGACATCGCATTACAAACGCTAAGCCAGTTACTAACCTTACAGTCGGTTCCAAATGCCAGGTGGGGCAAGTGAATTCTCGATAATCTTGTTGAAGCAACTGTGTTGGTTCATTGACCCGGACCACCTTGGGTTTCTTATCTCCACTTTCTTTATTATTCTCATTATCAGCACCAGCCTGAAATATTCATTAATCATTCCAACTTTTGTTCCTTAGTTTGGGATAACCGAACAGAACTGAGTGTCTCTCATGCTTGTAATCAGTGGTTCAACACAGGGATATCAAGTTCAATGTTGAGGCTTTGTAAATATAAGTTTAAGTGTAGTCACGTGATGGTAGCAGACAACATATTTGATAATTATTTTTAGCTTTTTGGTTGGAGTAGAGTTCCAAACATAGAATATATAGGAATCAAACTCCTGAAGATACAAGACAAAATAGTGTATATACACAGAGTAAAATTTTCAAGTAATGACCATGTGTGAAGAGCATAAATATGAAAATATACTTGATACACTCACCCCTTTTGTTTTCCTGGCCTGAATAATGCAGCAAAACAGATATAATTAATTTATAAATTATTACTCAAATTTAAAAGCCAATTTAGAATTTATAAAATTAACATAAATTCCTGTACTATTATTCAAAAATTGACAAACCCTGATTTTAAACACTTAATCCTATATATCGGTAGGTAACAAAACATAGTGCATCAGAATATTGCATATGTTATACAACTAGCTTAAACAACATGATATATGAGGTTGGATTGTATTAAGATTATCAAAGAAGGTATCTCAAGTTTTTTTTTTCAACATGTCAGTCATCTCCCACTGAGGAAGAGTGACCCAAAGAGAAAAATACTTTCATGATCATTCAATACTTTTACCTCACTCATACATAATCACTGACTTTGCAGAGGCATTCAGATACGATAGTTTAAAAGTCAACCTCCAAACCCCTCCTTTAAAGCGCAGGCATTGTACTTCATATTTCCAGGATTCAAGTCCGGCTAACCAGTTTCCTTGAATCCCTTCACAAAATATTACCCTGCTCACACTCCAACAGCTCGTCTGGTTCCACAAACTATTTGTCTCTATTCACTCCTATCTAACACACTTGCTGGAAGTCCAAGCCCCTCACCCACAAAACCTCCTTTACCCCCTCCCTCCAACCTCATATATATATAGTAATTGCTTATTAATACCATCTATAAGAATTCTGGAATTTACCATCTTCTCCTTTGTGTCCTTCACATAGGAAGCAATCAGATCATGAAGGAAGAAGAAATTCTCAGCATCAACTGCAACAAATATGTGATCCTGGAATTCTGTCACAAGTGAACACTCCACTTTTGGCTTGTCATCTGTTGATCATAAAATGCCATTAATAATTCTTTTCTTAATCTGTAATGAAACTGAAATTACAAATTCACTGAAAGCAGAAGCTACAATTTAAGAGCAACTTATTCTCACAATCTTAGTTTACTATCTGCTACTAGTATGTAACTACCTGTTTATAATTACCTCTTGATATTTGAGCTTGCAGGGGATGAACTCTGGCTCTTGGTCCTACCTCTTAACTTTCAAATGAATCATGTGAGCCTTATTTTTGAATGTCTCAAAAATTTCAGGGTTGCAAAATATTTCATGCAAAGCAAATTTTAAGAAGCCAAAGATGTGAACAAGGTGCAAGGAAGCCACGTGCAGTGTGTAATACTGATTATGTTTCTCTTTGCTACTTCATATAACTAGTAACCACATGAAATTTATCTACCCATGAAGTCTGGTGTATTTGCTGTCTGTAGATGTTTGGTGTTCAGATGAATCTGCATAGAAGGTAAGGCAAAGATAGTTTCTGAAGAGTGGTTGTGGTCCTGCAAGCGTGTTGATGTCCGCTTGCCATCTGATGATGGTAAGCTGTCACTGCGATCCAAGGATGGAAATCGGTCCACATCTGCCAACAGATCAGAGTTTAGATGTGGCTGAGAAATACAGAGTACAAAAATGGCAGTGGTATACAAAATCATCAGATATTTCTACTTTATAATAAAAAATTATAAGGTATGACTAAGGGGAGGTATTACAGTTTCCCATCCTATTACAGATGCTCCTCGCTTTATGATGGTTCGACTTATGACATTCTGACTTCATGATGGTGCAACAGTGATACACATTCAGTATTGTACATTTATTGATAAGATACCCTTTTTTTCAATAAACTGGCCATATCCCATCAAGGCAGGGCGACCCAAAAAAGAAAAGTTTCTCTTTTTAAATTTAGAAATGGAATAGACTTGTATTCATTTATTAACTTTTCATTACTGGTATCTGGTTAGTCACAATAACTATTTGTTTATCTACTTATTCAATACCACTAATTATTTATTTACTTGTTAGAGCATTCATATTCAACTTACGATGGGTTCACTGGAATGCAACCCCATTGTAAGTCAAGGAGCACCTACTATACAGTATACTTTATCTCACAATACATAAAAAATTATAAAATAATCTTAGAAAGTAAATGCTCTCTTCCTCTTCCTGTATTTCATACACTGCTAAGCTCTCGTACATGTACCACATTTTTCACAAAACACAACTGTGTTAAATGTGTATGTGTATATTCTTGAATATGTTAAAAACTTATATACTTTTAAACTCCTTAAAGTAATGCTACCTCTTGGCAGCATTACTCACCTGATAGTAATAGAATGACTCCAACCTCATGTATAGGTAAGTTTTCATTGTTCCCACTATCATACTATTTAAGAGGAACCTGGATCAATTTCATCGCAGTGTTAGATCAACCAGATTGTGATGGTTATGCAGACCTGCTAGGTACTAGCAACAACAGCTTGACTGATAATGAAGTCAACAAGGAATTTTGACTTCAGGCAAGAGTAGGAGGGTAGAAAATCCCTCAAAATCAAGTCACTTTTGACAGACAACAAAGTGAAGCCATTTATTTAATAACATAACTCAGATAAACATAAAAGAAGGAACACACAAGACTTACTATCAAGTTCAGAGGTACAAAAGGCATAGTGAAACCATTCTTGTATTGTGCGGAACTGTGGAGGAAAGACCATGTTCCTGGTGATCCTGCAGACAGTGGCCATAGAGACATGTTGTGCATGAGTCTGCTCCATCACTCCCAAGCTGAAGGTCAGGTTCTGCACAATGTGTGTGTCACGTGGAGCTATACAGGGAGCAAAACAAAACTATTAATGTCAACACTAATGCTCTGCAAACTTTTTACCAACACACTATAGGTAGTATTTCTAAATGTACATTTCTACAGTACCAAACAGCAAGCCCTCAATATAACAAGGCTTTTGAAATAAAGGATAAAATCTACTACCTGGAGGTTGTTCCAGGGGTCAGCGCCTCACAGCCCAGGTCTCCTGATGAATCAGAGCCTGGTCAACCAAGCTGTTACTGCTGGATGCATGCAATCCAATGTATTAACCACAATCCAGCTCATCAGGTACTGACTTAAGGTATCTGTCCAGTTCCCTCTTGAAGAAAGCCAAGAGTCTATTGGTTATTTCCCTAATGTATGACGGGAGCTGCTGAACAGTCTTGGGCCCCAGATATTGTGTTTTCTTAGTGTACTCATGGCAACCCTGCTTTTCACTGGGGAAAATGTTGCACTGTCTGCCTAGTCTTTTGCTTAAGTAGGGAGTGATTTTTGTGTGAAGATTTAGGACCAGTCCCTCTAGGAGATTTTCTAAGTGTAGATTATGAGGCATCTTTCTAGCCTGCATTCCAGGGAGTACCGTAGACCCCTATACTCCACTGATCTGGTATCCACAGTTGACTGTGGCCCAAAAATACCCCTTAATTTTGCATAAAAATGGTAGAAAAGCTGGCAGTTCTTCAAAGCCTAAGGGAAACTGTGAAGAGCTTTCCATCAGTGAAAAAGTGTGAATAATTTAGCAGTTAAACTTCATAATAAGTATGTATAAGACTTATATATTGGGTATGCTACTATCAACAGTTTCGGTATCCATGGCAGGTCCTTAGAATGTATCCCCCATGGATACGGGGGTCCTACTGTACTCTATATTGTGTGTAAGATACTATAATGGGTATACAGTAGAGTACGTATGTGCTTTTTCTGCTATTTTTTATACTGTTCTGATTTAACAGACACTCAAGAGAATAACCCCCTATTAGTCCATTATACTGAGGGTTTACTGTACACTTATTCTTGCATAGGGGTTATTTCATCCAGTGTGTAACGCAGACTTTACTGTATTTGCACTTTGTTTTATAAAAATCGTTTGTGTCTGAACTTGTATACAATACCCTATTTTTTTTTTTTCAACAAACCAATCGTATCACACCGAGGCAGGGTGACAAAAAAAAAATGAAAGTTTCTCTTTAAAATTTAGTAATTTATACCGGAGAAGGAGTTACTAGCCCCTTGCTCCCAGTATTTTAGTAGCCCCTAATGACATGTAATAATGTTGGTAGAATTACCGACAATATGTAAAGTAAAAGGACACAGGTGTAACTAATGTGACATTTTATTGTGGCAACGTTTCGCTCTCCAGGAGCTTTGTCAAGCTGATACAAACAATATATGGACACAGAGGGTATATAAAGGCTCAGAGTGAGGTGCAATACTAGTGAGGTACCATTTCGATGTTCACTAGTGGTAGTAGTAGTAGTGACAATATGGTAGAGCAATTAATTCGTACATGAGAAAAGGATATAAAAGCTATTACTTGGGTAACATAAAAATAGGTTGAACAAATATAGACTGGAAGGGAAGGCCTTTTTCAGTGTTCACTCTCTGTAATGTGCTTTGTGTAGTATAACAGGAGAGACTATGTGATGGCAGGGTTTACTGTTTTCAGGAGGATTCTCGCTAAGACTTCAGAGATGGTGAAGCTGCTGTTGTTTTGTTTAATTGTATTCGAAACAGCGATCAGTGCTGATTCGAGGCACTTGCGTCTGCGGAAATTAGTTTCTTTGATCACTAATTGGGCGTCCCTGAATTTCATGAGATGATTGGTGGAATTTCGGTGTTGTACACAGGCGTTGTTCAAGTTATCGTTCCTACATGCGTAAATGTGTTCATTGAGGAGGGTGTTGAGGTTTCTTGCTGTTTCACCTACATAAATCTTGTCACAGGGTATAGTGTAAACCCCTGCATTGACTAGTTCGTGGTGCTTTGATTTTGTCCTGGTTACATCCTTTATTAAAGTGCTAGAAGCGATGGCGACTCTGGTGTTAGCTTGTGAAAGTACTTTAGAAACGTTCAGTGCAACCTGGCTGTTGGGAAGAATTATAACTTTGTTGGGAGTGGTGTTGGTGTGTGGAGAATTAATGATCTGAAGAGCTCTTTTCTTGCAGTCTTTGATGAAAAAGGAAGGAAAATGTAACTCTCCGAAGTCTTAGCGAGAATCCTCCTGAAAACAGTAAACCCTGCCATCACATAGTCTCTCCTGTTTTACTACACAAAACACATTACAGAGAGTGAACACTGAAAAAGGCCTTCTCTACCCAGTCTATATTTGTCCAACCTATTTTTGTTACCCAAGTAATAGCTTTTATATCCTTTTACTCATGTATGAATTAATTGCTAGACTACCATATTGTCACTACTACCACCACTAGTGAACATCGAAATGGTACCTCACTAGTATTGCACCTCACTTTGAGCCTTTATATACCCTCTGTGTCCATGTATTGTTTGTATTGGCTTGACAAAGCTCCTGGAGAGCGAAACGTTGCCACAATAAAATGTCACATTAGTTGCACTTGTGTCCTTTTACTTCCCTTATGACATGCATGGCTTACAGAGGAAGAATTTTGTTCCACTTCCCTATGGAGATAAGAGGAAATAAAGAAGAACGAGAACTATTAAGAAAATAGAAGAAAACCTAAAGGGGTGTATGTATGCATGGGTAGCGTGATCTAAATGCAAGTACAAGTAGCAAGATATACCTGTTATCCAATGTGTTTGTATGATACAAAAACCAGCAATCCTATCATCATGTTAAACAATTATAGGTTTCTGTTTCACACTCACTTGGCAGGATGGTAGTACTTCCCTGGGTGGTTGCTGTCTACCAACCTATTACCTAGGTATTTCCTATTTAGCAGCTCATTATATTTGGTAATATCTGCATAGATATGGAAGTCAGTGACGCCCTAGAGTACAACTTACGGTCTCCTGGCACTTCTTGTACTTCTGAGGTGAAGTTAATGTATGGTTCCTGAAGACTGAACAGTGCCCAGGATTTACTTCTGAAATTCACACCATGGAAACATGCCAGAGATATGGTTTTGCCATGAAGCTCCAGTGAACCACCCAAGACAGTTCCTGAGTCTGGCAGGGGCAGTGGCAGAGTGGTGAGCCGCAGCCCAGACACACGGTACAGTACACCCTGCCAGTGACGGTGGTGACGAGCATCCTGGCCTGATGCAACACCCAAGACTGCAATAACAGTAATTATTGAAAAATATAAATCAGCACATTGTAGGATAAATAATTAAACCTGTAATCCCTCTCAATTAAACTTATTAAAGCCATATAACATGAACAATTAGAATATTCAATTCTCTTGTATTCATTGTAAACTCCTAAATTTACACTTTATTGTTATTGCTGTACTAAAGCTCTGTATAAACAGGGGCTTTCAGCAGGTACACCCAAATGTCATTCTCCTTTGTATCATGCTGAAATAAATTATTATTAATATTACTGTTATTAAAGTACCCATAACTCACAGCTACCAACTAATAAAATTAAGAACACACAGTCAAAGTCATTTATGTGTAAAGTTAAAATAAACTTTCTCTTTTGCCACCCTTAAATGCCATCTGCCTTCTGACTAACATATGTTGATGCTGTTGCAGGGTGACCCAAAAAGAAAATACTTTCATCATCATTCAGCACTTTCACCACACTCACACATAATCACTGTTTTTGCAGAGGTGCTCAGAATACAACAGTTTAGAATCATATACGTAAAATGATACACAACATATCCCTCCAAACAGCCAATATCCCAAACGTTTCCTTTAAGGTGTAGGTATTGTACTTCCCATTTCCAGGACTCAAGCCCGGCTATATAAAAATAACAGGGCAAGCTGAACACGGCTTCCTCAACTCACACCACAATTCCATTAACATATATTAAATAATAATAAAAATATTTTTCAGCATGATACAATGTTTGTACAGAGATGAGTGACATTTAGGTGTGCATGCAGAAAGCCCACTGTTATGCAGAGTATTTTAGGCAACCTTAAGGAAATATCAAAATGATCTTACCACTAGCCAGTTTGCGGTTTCCATCTTTGGGTCTTTGTTTGACAGAAGATTTATGCCTGGTGGGCTGGAGGGAAGAGAAGACCCTCTTACTCGATTTGAATTGCTGCGAGAAGAACTCATCAAGCTTGTGATGCATCTTAAGAAGGTCAGCAGTAGTGGACTTGCTGATGATGAGTTGCAGTTGGTCCCACTCTAGGTCTCCCAGGATGAATATAGTAGCACCTCTGTTGGCACCAAGTAGCCCTCTTTATAGTTTTATTTTTTAATCAATACATTCATGGAAATGGGAGGATGGGGGTAAAGAAATAAATCCATAAGGATCAGATGGAGACAGGGGCATGGGAGTCATTCTAAGGAATAGGAGGGTAGTTCCAATTCTCTGGATCGAGAGCACTTCACTAGCACCAGAGCCCCTTTGCTGAACGGTTTATCCCTTAATGAAGACTTGTGAAAAGGCAGTTAAAGAATGACAGTGTTTGTGTTTCCTTCTCTACATCCTCCAACTTCAGTGGTAAACAGCTACTGGGTAATACGTTAAAAAAATACCAAAGGATGCTTACACATAGGAAAATCAGTCTCTCCTCCTTAAAGCTTAGTTCTTATCCTCATCTAGGATTCTACTTTTAATATAGTGCTAAATAAATAGTAAGCAAATGGCTAACACTGTATGTTAACATTTTAAGAATAATTATGTCATTAAAGGTTTCGTCACCAATCACCAATTTTAAATTTGCTGGCATCCTCACTTAGCTTCCACTTCTCACAATGATAAAAGATAACAACACCTTCCAACATACAGATTATACTTTATGATGTATAACTGCTTATTCATTTCTTGCTCCATATTTTCCAACATAAATGCAGTTGCACTTTTGCATCAGTGACTGAGCTTCCTCAGTGTCTTGTCAAAGCTGGTTTCTCTTTAACTCTTGCTGAAAGTCTCTGATGATAATTCCTAATTGTCTACACCCAATAATACAAAAATGGCTGCATGTAACATACCTGCGTGTAGTATCTTCATCACTGTCGGCACACTGCTTAAGTTTCCACTCGTCTCGCAATGTAACACCGAAGGATGACACCCTGCCCATTAGAACACTTGTTCCCATGTAGTCTAGGCGTGACTGTGATGCAAATAATTTCACTCCAATAGTGTGGTCTGGCTCAGTGCCTGGGTCTTCATGAATTTTTACTGAAGAATAAGAACAGCGCTTTCAATTATCTGCAAAGTCTTTTTCTATGTAAATTAAGGAGACAATAAGCAGTCAGACAGTGCACAAATTGTTTTACATTAGAGAATATAGCACTACTAATATCCTGATGTTAAGAGGAACCTGGATGATCATCAAGTGAAAAGTTGCAGCACTCTCCAAGGAACAATAGGTTTTGGTTCAATCCATGAGTGTTAATCCTAATGTCAAGTGCTTTTGGAGAGTGCACCTCTTCCTCCCATTTTGTTTCGTCAATTCTCTTCCTCAGGTCAACAAAAAATTGAGAAGACAACAGGGCCTCACAGTTTGCTGCTAAGGGTAGATAGTTTCTCTTCTACCTGTTTCAGCATTATAGCAAAATTGTTTAAAATATTACCAACAGCATCACTCACTGCACCAACCACTCCTACATAAATACTATTCACCAGTGTTCCCTGAGAGTCAGAGCTCCTTTCCACAGGAAGAATAACATCTGCTCCAAACATGACCAGCTAAAACTTGAACTATGATGCCTGAACATAAAATTATGATCATCTTCATGTAAATCTGCACAGGCAATGTGAAACTATTCACTACAAAAGGTACATTAAAGTACCTTACAATTCTTTCAACTCCAACCTCACAAGACACCCATCTTTATCTTCTACAGCCATGGTTAACAAGACCTTCACCTCAATCACCACCCATGCTTCACACCCATAAAAGAGATAACAATAAATAACCACTTCCCCTTTCACGCACCTCTGTGCGCTTGCTCTCCCTCTGTGGGCATCTAGCTCTCTTGCAGTGCTCCCCTTCCTTTGTATTTGACTGGCTCGTCTTCCTTATTTCCCACTTCTACTACTACATCTTCTACTACTACAACTACTGATGAAATTAAGACACATGTGCGGCGTCTGGTTGTCTTTGTTGTGGACGTTTCGCCATCCAGTGGCTGGCTGGATGGCGAAATGTCTACGATGGGGATGACCGGGTGTTGTGCATGTGTCTTAATTTCATCTTGTCGGTATTATATACAATTCTTGTACTACTACTACCACCACCTCTTCCTGCCTATATATAGCCGTCCTGCTCCACCTCTGGTTAGTGTGACTTTGTCAATGGTCCAAGTCGGACCGAAACGTCGTTGTAAGCTTCTCTCTTTTATGTGCGGGTTATTTCTGTACCCATAAAAGGGTTATTTCTGTACCCATAAAAGAGCATTGGTACCATTATACTCTCATATGATCCTCTTATTGCCTCCATGGATAATGCTGCAAGAAATGTGTCCATAAAATACAACAGCCTGCTGACTGATTGTTTGTGCAAGTTAAGTATGGACACAAAGAGGGGTGTTAATGTTACAGTTTAAAAACTGTAGTGTAAAGCACCCTTCTGGCAAGACAGTGATGGAGTGAATGATGGTGAAAGTTTTTCTTTTTCGGGCCACCCTGCCTTGGTGGGAATCGGCCAGTGTGTTAATAAAATAAAATAAACACAGAGGTATGCATACATGGGCACTGTTGAAGGATGGTTGTTATAATGCTGTGGCTATAATTCATAATTTGGAAAGGAATTGGAGCGTACTGCATGCCCACTACTGAAAATCACTGACCATAAAATGTGGCAGGCACATAAGCTACTTAATCTTAATATTACCTAAACAGTTTATAATGATGCCATATGATTAAAAAACTTTTCATTAGTATGGACTCATGTCGAAGACCCAAACTACATTAAGAAGTTCATATAAAAATGAAAAACATGAAGTACAATATAGCAAAAATAGTTTAAAACATGGCACATCAAATCAACTTACAATACATGTTTATTTCTGAAAGTTCAATGGTGCCACCCACAATGCCTCCCTTGGCATCGAGACCAGACCCTCCCAGACCAAGACCAATGTACATGTTCTTGTGACCTGTGCTTCCAATTGATAGTCTCCCATTGGCCTTGAAGTCTTTGGTTGTCCAACTGGAAAAAACAAAATTAATTACCATACAGATGAATGCTTAAATATATTAGTTCTTGAATATAAACTTCCTGTTTGTTTATTAATTACCTTATTTTTATGTATAATTTACTGTACTTTTAAATCATATTATATTTTGTCAAATCTACATCAAATTATATTACAGAGGAAAGATAGGTGGTGTGTTCAGGCATCTGTGGAACAAAAGAAGTTTATGTATGAAGGCAAAAAGGAGAATGTAGCAGAGTACATATATGTATAGTGGTACCAACACTTGCATTGGTGTCAGGCACAGGTTTTGAAAATTACAATGAGGAGACTAGAAATAGTGAAGATATTATGTTTAAGATCAATGTGTTGTGTAAATATATGTACAGTAGAGGGTTCAGAGTGTAGAAATTAAGATGGTGTGAGGTCACCAAGGAGGGGTTGCTGAGGTTTGGGCATTTAGAGAAGGAGGAGAGAAAGAGGGTGTATAAATCTGAGGTGGAAGGTAGGAGAGATAGAGGTCAACCCAAGGAAGACTGGGAGGAGGGGGTACAGAAGCTTTGAGTTTTAGGAGCCTAAATATCCAGTAGGTTTGTGCGAGCATTTTAAAAAGGAATAATGGAGACAAGTGTTGTTGAAATGTGAGCAGGTAAACTTTTATGAAGGAATTCAGGAAAACTGGTTAGCTGGACTTGAATCCTGGAGGTGGAAAGTGCAGTGTCTGCACTATGAAGGTGGGGTGGAGATGTTGCAGTCAGAAGGTAATCTGTAATGTCAACACACTTTTGGCAAGATGGTAATTGTATGAATGATGAATGTGTTTTCCTTTTTGGGTCACCCTGCCATTAGAGATGAGTAGACTGCACTTAGTCCTTCTCAGCAGAGCACCTCTGTATAATGTGTATGGTATTTTACTATCTGCATTTATGTTCCCACTGACTGTGGTTTTAACTATGTTAAATCAATCACAAACACATTTGTGATATACAATACAATATGATCAATAGTGCCATTTAAGACCCACATTACCAATATACAAAAGCTTGAGATACACAGTTCCCTTTTCTCAATCCTTGATACATTTCTTAAAACTTATTATTATTGTTTCACTACATGTAAATTATATCATTGTATTTAAATTAGTTTTTTGGAATTACACTTCATTTTTTAATTTTTTTTTCAACACATCAGCCATCTCCCACTGAGGTACGGTGACCCAAAAAAATAAAAAAACACTTACACACAATCACTGCCTTTCCAGAGGCTCTCAGATACGACACTTCTGATGTCACTACACACAGCCAATATCCCAAACCTCTCCTTTAAAGTGCAGGCATTGTACTTCCCACCTCAAAGACTCAAGTCCAACTAACCGGTTTCCCTGAACCCTTCACAAAATATTACCCTGCTCACACTCCAACAGCTTGTCAAGTCCCAAAAACCATTCGTCTCCATTCACTCCTATCTAACATGCTCACAAAGGAGAAAAAGAGAGAGAGACTGAGGGTGAATGTGTTTTTTTTGATCGTTCTCCCTTACTTGAAAATGGCTGTGTTAAAAAAAATTCCATTACTGTATGCTACAAAGATGCTTGTAAACTGAGGCAGAAAAACAGCAACAACAATACTGTAACACATACACAACATTGCCCATCACGTTGCCCATGTTCATCTGCACGCTGAGACGAGTGAAGTTGACAGCAAAGAGCACCAGAGTTTCCCATGAGCCAGCCTTGTTTGTGGCTTGAGTGGTCCCTGCTATCTCTGTTTCACTTGCTGTACCACAAGCAGAAGTTTCAGCTGCATCTAGTGAGCCGCCAGGTAAACTAAAGCCATCAATTTCCTCTTCGCTGATACCCTCTGTTTTCCTGCCTGAATATTACACACACATTCTTAAATAAGATACAGATTATAGATACATATCTGCATAAATCCTAAATGAAGTGATAAATTTCTTTGGAACCTGCACAAACATGTTAATATGTAAGTAAAACTGAGCCTATAACAGAATTAAGACTTAGATATTGAAGAGCAAACACAATGTTCTGGTATGGGTGGAGGTATGTCACAGGTATAGGGAGAGGTATGTCACAGGTATGGATGGAGGTATGTCACAGGTATAGGGAGAGGTATGTCAGAGGTATAGGGAGAGGTATGTCAGAGGTATAGGGAGAGGTATGTCAGAGGTATAGGGAGAGGTATGTCAGAGGTATAGGGAGAGGTATGTCAGAGGTATAGGGAGAGGTATGTCGAAGGTATGGGTGTAGTATATCACAGGTATAGGGAGAGGTATGTCAAAGGTATGGGTGTAAGTATGTCACAGGTATAGGGAGAGGTATGTCAAAGGTATGGGTGTAAGTATGTCAGAGGTATAGGGAGAGGTATGTCATAGGTATAGGGAGAGGTATATCGAAGGTATGGGTGTAAGTATGTCACAGATATAGGGAGAGGTATGTCACAGGTATGGGTGTAGGTATGTCATAGGCATAGGGAGAGGTATGTCACAGGTATGGGTGTAGGTATGTCACAGGTATGGCTTAATCTCTCATAATCTATGTCTGATGTCTAAACATTATATAATCAAAATTAATACTACACAGTTTATAAAAAAAAGGGTTATAACTATAACCATAATTTTTAAAGGGGTTGACCTGTAAGCCAGCAGAAGGCCTCGGTTAGATGACCAATTGCTCCAATGGTGGGTCATCATCTGACTAAGACCCACATCAGAAAACACTTGTCCTGTTTCCTGATGAACCTCACTTAACCTACACAGTTTAAAATTAATAAAGCTAATTATGGAGATAGTAAAGTGAAAATGCTGTATTTAAAATATATTACCTGCTAGTTTTGGACTTTTCCTGATATTGACGCCAGAATCAAAATTAAGTCGGAGTTTATCGCGTGCCCGACTGCCAGCACCAGCAGTACCTAAAGGCTGTGATGTGGTAGGTGTTGACCGACTGCCACTGCTATCAATGCTGCCATTCTCCCGCCGACTGGTGTCAATACCCTCTACTGAACTAAGAAAAGAAGAGACTGCATGTTAACCTGACATGATTTATTGTGTATATCAATCTTACTACATTTCTAGTTATACTATACATATACATATACTGTGGACCCCCGGTTAACGACATTTTTTCACTCCAGAAGTATGTTCAGGTGCCAGTACTGACCGAATTTGTTCCCATAAGGAATATTGTGAAGTAGATTAGTCCATTTCAGACCCCCAAACATACACGTACAAACGCACTTACATAATTGGTCGCATTGGGAGGTGATCGTTAAGCGGGGGTCCACTGTACTATACATATACTTTTTTTTTTTTTTTTCAACAAGTTGGTCGTCTCCCACCGAGGCAGGGTGACCCAAAAAAGAAAGAAAATCCCAAAAAAGAAAATACTTTCATCATCATTCAACACACTCAACACATTATCACTGCTTTTGCAGAGGTGCTCAGAATACAACAGTTTAGAAGCATATACGTATAAAGATACACAACATATCCCTCCAAACTGCCAATATCCCAAACCCCTCCTTTAAAGTGCAGGCATTGTACTTCCCATTTCCAGGACTCAAGTCCAACTATAAGAAAATAACATATACATATACTACACATATACATACAGATACATATACTATACAGGTAGTATAAAAACCTTACAGTAGGTAAGCAAAAGCATGTTTTTTACATGAACGAACAATGTATTATAAGTGAAACTGACTGAAATGTATAAAATAAGATGCCAAGGAGTGACAAACCTTGAGGAGTGACGCTTGGTTGATATATTGTGACTGGGAGGGGACTCTCCTGAGGAAGCTGCAGGACTCACTTCATCCCACTCACTTGACATGGCACCACCTGTGAAGTCTCCTAAAAACAGTCGCCTCACAATTGATCGCCTGTACCAGGCTCGGGGAAAGGCTAGAATTTCTGTCAGTCTTCGCATGTCATATTTGAAGTGTGCAGCTCCTATGTCCACAATGGCTGTGGGCATAACATTTCTATTTACTACAAAGTAGAAATGCAAACAACATCTGGCAACAATGGTAAACCTAAGCTATCACAGTCATCTTAGTATGAAGGGAACAGAGACAATTCTTCATTAAAAAAATAAATCTAGAGGTAGGCTAAATAGCTCTTAGCCTGAAGATGAAATGTGTAAAAATGTATAAAGAGGGAAAGGTACTGCTGTCTCCAAGTAAAATAATGCATATAAAAGCATGACATATGACTTACTGGAGAACCTTATGATGGCTTTAGCTGAGTCTGCAATATTGGAGGTTTTCAGTTTTGTGCTCAGTTCTGGTTTAAAGTTGATTTTACGTGACCTAGAGATGTGAAACTTAACAAATTCCACCATGACACTGAGAGAGTCCTTCCGTTCACTGTCTGTGAGTGCTGCCAGAGGCGAGGTTGCCAAATACGGAGCTGCTGAAGAGCCGCGTTGTTTTCCGCCATAAGGGTGGAAGACGTAAAGTGAGAAGTCTTCCAGGACACCAGTTACGCTCAATCCTCCAATAGTTGCTGGTAGCTTACTTGCTAAGTCTGGCATTGATCTGTTGACAGTTGAATAGGGTCCTTGAAAGACAATAGTCCTAAGGAAAATAGCTAAAATTATTTATGAAATAACTTACAGAAAGTAGCAAAATAATTATAAAAATCTCACCCATCATCTGCTCTCTTGGATGAGAAGACAAGGTTGAGAGAGGGTAACTGCAGCAGACACTCCACACGTGAGACTGGCTGGCATGAGAACCTGTAACAAACATGCATTACACTATCTGACATTTTGTAGTACAGTATAGCCAGACATTATAGATATTTAACACCTGCTGCGGCTAAAAGAAAATGATCATAGCAATATGCACTGCTTAATTTGTAATTTAACATTACAGTACAGTATTTTCAACAATAATAGATTTGATGATTGTTGAGGGTACAGTGCTGCTGCATTTTTAGATAGAATGAAGAGGATAAAAGAGCCATAATTCTCCAGTTCCTTTAAATCCTTATTTTCAACCCTTTCAATGTCCAGATTCCAAGAATTTAAATTGCTCTCAGCTGAAATTTAAAAAAAATTATAGATTAAAAGAGTTCATTTTCCTGGTGGTAATAAGACAAAAATAACAAATTTCCCATCAGTACTTACTGAGATAAAAGAGGTGTGGAGTTGAAAATCAATGATCTGCTGATAGCAACATTGGTGATTGTTGTGTGCTCCACATTATTATTTGTACACTTTTCTGGGGTTTTCTAATTCTTTACATTTTCCAGTGATTAATGTGGCGCATGAGACCCATATCATGAGCATGTATGCAGCACAATACCCACATGAATAATGTCATCAGCACATAGTTTACACAACAACAACACACACACAGGTACATGTTTCATATTATTACTTTTTAAACATTTATGCACATATATACAAGCACTAGACATGTTCCTAGTGCTGTTACAGTCTGTGGAAGTCCTTGAAACACTTCTCTATACACAGCTATGTTTTACACATCTCTACACAAAATGTGTGTCTGCCCTTTGCTTGGTGCCTTATTGTGTGTACACAGACATAACATCACTTCTGAGCCCATTTCTTCATATCTGTAGCGGGAAGGGTTATTAGGAAGTGATCACCAAACTTCACACAAGAAGGTATTCAATTATCATCTTTCAGTGACATTTCCAGTGCCTTGAATGGTACTTTTGTTCATTATGTGTTCAAAACCAAAGAACTCATCATCAGTTTCATAATTATCATTGTTGGAACTATCAATAGGTTATAAAGCTCTTTCAGTTTGCCTGGGAGGGCAGCCTTTTCGTCCACACTCCATGGTGAACAAGGTGTACTAAACAGTGTTTTCACATTGCACTACAGGGGCCCCTCATTTTTTGCATACTGAGCACAGACCACGCAGACCCATTTTCTATTATGTACACCTACGAGGCCTCTCCTGCCAAATCTAAAGCCATTAGAATTTGGGTGTAGATCTATGTAAGGGGTCCTGGCATCAATGACGTAGGTTTACGTGACAGCCACTGAAAAGGTTGTGTCCAATGCGGCCTCTGAATTGCCTAAAGGAACATCTGTACAAACTACCCAGCCTTCATGTGCTATATTATGTTGAAGACATATGTATGCATTTTTTTATTTCAAGATTTCTCACCTTATGGTTGAAGGCTGCATATGGAAGTAAACAACAACGTCCACGGGAAAAGATGCGTAAACATAAGGCACACCGCTGCCACCAGCAACTACTGAAGTATCTACGTCCACGTTGAATACTGACTCTCTTTCTGTAAAGTAGAACAACCATTACTACTATACAAAGAAATGCTCATAAAAAACCCCAGTTGATACACAGTAATTTTTAACAGTGCACCTATTATAAGAAGCCATCTCGATAAGCATAGCTTGATTAATGATACTCAGCATGGATTCACAAGAGGCCGGTCTTGTCTAACTAATTTATTAACTTTCTTCAGTAAAGCTTTTGAGGCTGTTGACCACGATAAAGAATTTGATATTATTTACTTAGATTTTAGTAAGGCATTTGATAGAGTTCAGCACCAAAGACTGTTGAAGAAAGTAGCAGCTCATGGCATTGGGGGAAGGGTGCTCTCGTGGATCGAATCATGGCTCACAGACAGGAAGCAAAGAGTGTCCATAAATGGGGTTAAATCCGAGTGGGGATCAGTAACAAGTGGCGTTCCACAGGGATCAGTCTTGGGCCCGTTGTTGTTTATAATATATATCAATGATCTTGATGAAGGAATTACTAGTGATATGAGCAAATTCGCCGATGACACGAAGATAGGTAGGATAATTGATTCAAACGTAGATGTTAGGGAACTTCAGGAGGATTTAGACAAACTCTACTCTTGGTCAGAAAAGTGGCAGATGCAGTTCAATGTAGATAAATGCAAGGTTCTGAAGCTCGGGAGTGTCCGTAACCCTAGCACTTATAAGTTAAATAATGTAGAACTTAACCATACAGATTGCGAAAAGGACTTGGGGGTTATGGTAAGCAGCAACCTTAAACCAAGACAGCAATGCCTAAGCGTACGTAATAAGGCAAATAGATTACTGGGATTTATATCAAGAAGTGTAAGCAACAGAAGTCCAGAGGTCATACTGCAGCTTTATACATCATTAGTAAGGCCTCACCTAGATTATGCAGCTCAATTCTGGTCTCCATATTACAGAATGGACATAAATTCGTTAGAAAACATTCAGCGTAGGATGACTAAATTAATACATAGCATTAGAAATCTTCCTTATGAAGAAAGATTGAAGACTCTTAAGTTACATTCACTTGTTAGACGAAGAATGAGGGGGGACCTGATCGAAGTGTATAAGTGGAAGATAGGTATTAATAAAGGGGATATTAACAAGGTCTTGAGAATATCTCTCCAAGAGAGAACCCGCAGTAATGGATTTAAATTAGATAAGTTTAGATTTAGAAAGGACATAGGAAAGTATTGGTTTGGAAATAGGGTAGTAGATGAGTGGAACAGTCTACCTAGTTGGGTTATTGACGCTAGGACTTTGGGTAGTTTCAAATTTAGGTTGGATAAATACATGAGTGGGATGGGTTGGATTTGAGTGGGACTTGCACATCAGAGCTTATTTCTTGGGTAGCATTGAAAATTGGGTAGGTCAAATGTTTGTTAGTGGGATGAATTGTAAAGGACCTGCCTAGTATGGGCCAACAGGCCTGCTGCAGTGTTCCTCCTTTCTTATGTTCTTATTGCATAATTACAGTATTTATTAACAGCTAAAGGAACACAGCTCCAATTAGGGTCTCCTATCTTCAGTGTTTAATCTATCATATAATTTGTTGAAATTTCCAGTGATCATTAAACTTACTACCTAGGTAGTAGGTTGGTAGACAGCAACCGCCCAGGGAGGTACTACCATTCCTCCTTTCTTATGTTCTTATGTTCTTATTGCATAATTACAGTATTTATTAACAGCTAAAGGAACACAGCTCCAATTAGGGTCTCCTATCTTCAGTGTTTAATCTATCATATAATTTGTTGAAATTTCCAGTGATCATTAAACTTACTACCTAGGTAGTAGGTTGGTAGACAGCAACCGCCCAGGGAGGTACTACCATCCTGCCAAGTGAGTGTAAAACGGAAGCCTGTAATTGTTTTACATGATGGTAGGATTGCTGGTGTCTTTTTTTTCTGTCTCATAAACATGCAAGATTTCAGGTACATCTTGCTACTTCTACTACACTTAGGTCACACTACACACACGTTTTTTTTTTTTTCAACAAACCGGCCGTATCCCACCACGGCAGGGTGGCCCAAAAAGAAAACAAAAGTTTCTCTTTTTACATTTAGTAATATATACAGGAGAAGGGGTTACTAGCCCCTTGCTCCTGGCATTTTAGTCGCCTCTGACAACACGCATAGCATACGGAGGAAGAATTCTGTTCCACTTCCCCATGGAGGTAAGAGGAAATAAACAAGAACAAGAACTAGAAAGAAAATAGAAGAAAACTCAAAGGGGTGTGTATATATATGCTTGTACATGTATGTGTAGTGTGACCTAAGTGTAAGTAGAAGTACATAGCAAGATGTACCTGAAACCTTCCATGTTTATGAGACAGAAAAATGGACACCAGCAATCCTACCATCATGTAAAACAATTACAGGCTTTCGTTTTACACTCACTTGGCAGGACATACATGTACAAACATATATATACACACCCCTCTGGGTTTTCTTCTATTTTCTTTCTAGCTTTTCTTCTTGTTTATTTCCTCTTACCTCCATGGGGAAGTGGAACAGAATTCTTCCTCCGTAAGCCATGCGTGTTGTAAGAGGCGATTAAAATGCCAGGAGCAAGGGGCTAGTAACCCCTTCTCCTGTATATATTACTAAATGTAAAAGGAGAAACTTTTGTTTTTCCTTTTGGGCCACCCCGCCTCGGTGGGATACGGCCGGTGTGTTGAAAGAAAGAAGAAAGAAAAGGAGAAACTTTCGTTTTTCCTTTTGGGCCACCCCACCTTGGTGGGATATGGCTGGGGTGTTGAAAGAAAGATTAAACTTACTACCACTACTTACATCCTGGTCCATTGTTCTACCACTCTCTGAATAAAAACTTTCTTTTATCTTCACTTATTTTATTCTTAAATTTTTGTATTTTATCTTTCACACTAGCTTTGCTTTTTACAAACATTAATATAAGTTTTATTTTTGCCTTCCTCTTGTCCACTAATCTTTTTCGGATTCCTTCTAAAGAATCAACAAGAGGGATGTCACAGACATGATGCCTTATCTAGGTTTATTAAGTATTTGTGTAACCTTTCAGTAATATTCAACAATGCAGTGTCAGTCATGAACTTGGACATGCACTCAGCAGTAGCATTCCCACATTTATTCTATCTGTAGTACTTTATTCTTTTAAGAGGAAGATACAGAAGGATTTTCCTGGCATTGTCGGCAGACTCGTGCAACATTTGCATTTTCTACAATACTTTCTTCATAAGTTTCCTAATTTCTTTACTCTCATCAGCACCAGGAACACTGCAACATCTTTCCCTTATTATTATTATTATTATTATTATTATTATTATATATAATGCATACTAGAGGCTCTCTTTGCATTGCAACCCACTATTGTAAATATAAAATCTCAATGTACTGTTTGCAAAGACATAAAATAAATAAATAAAATAATTAAATTTTGACCCAGATTTGGGGATAAAATTTTTTTTTTTTTTGTGAATTCTCACTCTTGCAAATGCCTCAGAAACATTCTTTGGTGAATAAAACAGGTATGAATTTAGGCACTTATGAATTTTGTCATCTCTGATATTTTCTCGACCTACAAAACTGAAATAATGAAAAGAAGGAGTTGTACAATAAAAAGAGGGGAAAATATAGCTGAAACACAGGCTTGGGTGAAGTAACACATTAAACTTAATACAACTGACAGTTCAGAGTACCCTTAGTATAACTTAACAAAAGCTAACACAAAGACAGGGAAAGTATCAGACCTTGAGAGGCAGCAGGAGACTTGTTTTGGGGCTCAGGTACAGGCAGAGGTTCCAGAGCTAACTCCAGGAACTCCAAAATGTTAGGGCTCACTGTGGTCTCTTTCTGAATGCTCTGTAAGGTTAGCCAAGTGAAGAGCGAGGCACGCTTGATACCTCCACTGCCGATGCCACTCTTGCGAGAACTGCTGCCACCTAGACTACCGCTGCCTCCTGTTGTGCCGGCAGGTGACCAGCCGGATCCCTCCTGCTGCACACCTGCATTGCTGCTGCCAAACCCACCACCACCACTCCCAACTGGAGTTTCTTCGTGAATATTGTGTGACTCATAGTGGACCTGAAAATAAATAATCACATAGATTTGTATTCATTATTACTATGGATAAGGCAACTTATTGTACTTACCTGTGAGATTTTAGCTCATTTATCTAGGAAAGGTAGGTAGTAGGTTGGTAGACAGCAACCACCCAGGGAAGTACTACCGTCCTGCCAGATGACTGTGAAACAAAAACCTGTAACTGTTTTGCATGATGGTAGGATTGCTGGTTTCTTTTTCTGTCTCATAAACACGCTAAGATAACAGGGATATCTTGCTACTCCTACTTACACTTTGGTCACACTTCACAGACACGCACATGCATATATATATATACATACATCTAGGTTTTTCTCCTTTTTCTAAATAGCTCTTGTTCTTTTTTATTTCTTCTATTGTCCATGGGGAAGTGGAAAAGAATCTTTCCTCCGTAAGCCATGCGTGTCGTATGAGGCGACTAAAATGCCGGGAGCAATGGGCTAGTAACCCCTTCTCCTGTATACAATTACTAAAAAAGAGAAGAAGAAAAACTTTATAAAACTGGGTTGCTTAAATGTGCGTGGATGTAGTGCGGATGACAAGAAACAGATGATTGCTGATGTTATGAATGAAAAGAAGTTGGATGTCCTGGCCCTAAGCGAAACAAAGCTGAAGGGGGTAGGAGAGTTTCAGTGGGGGGAAATAAATGGGATTAAATCTGGAGTATCTGAGAGAGTTAGAGCAAAGGAAGGGGTAGCAGTAATGTTAAATGATCAGTTATGGAAGGAGAAAAGAGAATATGAATGTGTAAATTCAAGAATTATGTGGATTAAAGTAAAGGTTGGATGCGAGAAGTGGGTCATAATAAGCGTGTATGCACCTGGAGAAGAGAGGAATGCAGAGGAGAGAGAGAGATTTTGGGAGATGTTAAGTGAATGTATAGGAGCCTTTGAACCAAGTGAGAGAGTAATTGTGGTAGGGGACTTGAATGCTAAAGTAGGAGAAACTTTTAGAGAGGGTGTGGTAGGTAAGTTTGGGGTGCCAGGTGTAAATGATAATGGGAGCCCTTTGATTGAACTTTGTATAGAAAGGGGTTTAGTTATAGGTAATACATATTTTAAGAAAAAGAGGATAAATAAGTATACACGATATGATGTAGGGCGAAATGACAGTAGTTTGTTGGATTATGTATTGGTAGATAAAAGACTGTTGAGTAGACTTCAGGATGTACATGTTTATAGAGGGGCCACAGATATATCAGATCACTTTCTAGTTGTAGCTACACTGAGAGTAAAAGGTAGATGGGATACAAGGAGAATAGAAGCATCAGGGAAGAGAGAGGTGAAGGTTTATAAACTAAAAGAGGAGGCAGTTAGGGTAAGATATAAACAGCTATTGGAGGATAGATGGGCTAATGAGAGCATAGGCAATGGGGTCGAAGAGGTATGGGGTAGGTTTAAAAATGTAGTGTTAGAGTGTTCAGCAGAAGTTTGTGGTTACAGGAAAGTGGGTGCAGGAGGGAAGAGGAGCGATTGGTGGAATGATGATGTAAAGAGAGTAGTAAGGGAGAAAAAGTTAGCATATGAGAAGTTTTTACAAAGTAGAAGTGATGCAAGGAGGGAAGAGTATATGGAGAAAAAGAGAGAAGTTAAGAGAGTGGTGAAGCAATGTAAAAAGAGAGCAAATGAGAGAGTGAGTGAGATGTTATCAACAAATTTTGTTGAAAATAAGAAAAAGTTTTGGAGTGAGATTAACAAGTTAAGAAAGCCTAGAGAACAAATGGATTTGTCAGTTAAAAATAGGAGAGGAGAGTTATTAAATGGAGAGTTAGTGGTATTGGGAAGATGGAAGGAATATTTTGAGGAATTGTTAAATGTTGATGAAGATAGGGAAGCTGTGATTTCGTGTATAGGGCAAGGAGGAATAACATCTTGTAGGAGTGAGGAAGAGCCAGTTGTGAGTGTGGGGGAAGTTCGTGAGGCAGTAGGTAAAATGAAAGGGGGTAAGGCAGCCGGGATTGATGGGATAAAGATAGAAATGTTAAAAGCAGGTGGGGATATAGTTTTGGAGTGGTTGGTGCAATTATTTAATAAATGTATGGAAGAGGGTAAGGTACCTAGGGATTGGCAGAGAGCATGCATAGTTCCTTTGTATAAAGGCAAAGGGGATAAAAGAGAGTGCAAAAATTATAGGGGGATAAGTCTGTTGAGTGTACCTGGTAAAGTGTATGGTAGAGTTATAATTGAAAGAATTAAGAGTAAGACGGAGAATAGGATAGCAGATGAACAAGGAGGCTTTAGGAAAGGTAGGGGGTGTGTGGACCAGGTGTTTACAGTGAAACATATAAGTGAACAGTATTTAGATAAGGCTAAAGAGGTCTTTGTGGCATTTATGGATTTGGAAAAGGCGTATGACAGGGTGGATAGGGGGGCAATGTGGCAGATGTTGCAAGTGTATGGTGTAGGAGGTAGGTTACTGAAAGCAGTGAAGAGTTTTTACGAGGATAGTGAGGCTCAAGTTAGAGTATGTAGGAAAGAGGGAAATTTTTTCCCAGTAAAAGTAGGCCTTAGACAAGGATGTGTGATGTCACCGTGGTTGTTTAATATATTTATAGATGGGGTTGTAAGAGAAGTAAATGCGAGGGTCTTGGCAAGAGGCGTGGAGTTAAAAGATAAAGAATCACACACAAAGTGGGAGTTGTCACAGCTGCTCTTTGCTGATGACACTGTGCTCTTGGGAGATTCTGAAGAGAAGTTGCAGAGATTGGTGGATGAATTTGGTAGGGTGTGCAAAAGAAGAAAATTAAAGGTGAATACAGGAAAGAGTAAGGTTATGAGGATAACAAAAAGATTAGGTGATGAAAGATTGAATATCAGATTGGAGGGAGAGAGTATGGAGGAGGTGAACGTATTCAGATATTTGGGAGTGGACGTGTCAGCGGATGGGTCTATGAAAGATGAGGTGAATCATAGAATTGATGAGGGAAAAAGAGTGAGTGGTGCACTTAGGAGTCTGTGGAGACAAAGAACTTTGTCCTTGGAGGCAAAGAGGGGAATGTATGAGAGTATAGTTTTACCAACGCTCTTATATGGGTGTGAAGCGTGGGTGATGAATGTTGCAGCGAGGAGAAGGCTGGAGGCAGTGGAGATGTCATGTCTGAGGGCAATGTGTGGTGTGAATATAATGCAGAGAATTCGTAGTTTGGAAGTTAGGAGGAGGTGCGGGATTACCAAAACTGTTGTCCAGAGGGCTGAGGAAGGGTTGTTGAGGTGGTTCGGACATGTAGAGAGACTGGAGCGAAACAGAATGACTTCAAGAGTGTATCAGTCTGTAGTGGAAGGAAGGCGGGGTAGGGGTCGGCCTAGGAAGGGTTGGAGGGAGGGGGTAAAGGAGGTTTTGTGTGCGAGGGGCTTGGACTTCCAGCAGGCATGCGTGAGCGTGTTTGATAGGAGTGAATGGAGACAAATGGTTTTTAATACTTGACGTGCTGTTGGAGTGTGAGCAAAGTAACATTTATGAAGGGATTCAGGGAAACCGGCAGGCCGGACTTGAGTCCTGGAGATGGGAAGTACAGTGCCTGCACTCTGAAGGAGGGGTGTTAATGTTGCAGTTTAAAAACTGTAGTGTAAAGCACACTTCTGGCAAGACAGTGATGGAGTGAATGATGGTGAAAGTTTTTCTTTTTCGGGCCACCCTGCCTTGGTGGGAATCGGCCGGTGTGATAATAAAAAAAAAAATCTAGGAAAGAAAGATTAAACCTGACCAATAATAAATTTTCTCTGCTATGATTTGAATGATATACAGAAGACTGAGTGTATGAAGAGAGAAAGAGGTTAAATGAACAAAAAAGTAGAAGAAAGGAGAAAATGGGTGAGTCTTTATCAGTAAATTTTGCTTAGAATAAGAAACAATTTTGGAGATTAATAAAGTGAGAAAGCTGGGAAGCAAATGGACTCAGCAGTCAGAAGCAAAAGACGAGAGATATTAGAAAGAATATCAAGAGGAATATGGGGGTGCTGGAAAGATGGAGAGAATATTTTAAATTGTTAAATACTGATGATGAAAAGGAGACTGTAAGAGAGGGAAAATATTTGGTGAATAAGAAAGAGACAGGTGAATGTGGGGTGCAAGTACATGAGGAAACGGGCAGAATGAAAAGGGATAAACCAGCTGTGATAAAAAGACTAAGACTGAGATGCTTAAAGCAAATGGGGATATAGTTTGTATTTGGTCAGTATCTGTATAAAAGAAGGGAAGGTATCTAAGAATTTGCAGAGAGCAAGCAAAGGTGGGGATTCATTTGAATTGTGATGTCTGAGCATTACTGCCAGGACATCTACTGAATGACTGATAGTGAATGTTTTCTTAAATAACAAAAAAAAGGCACAATACCGTGACTGGAACGATACACAAATAACCCGCACATAAAAGAGAGAAGCTTACGACAACGTTTCGGTCCGACTTGGACCATTTACAAAGTCACACTTGTAAATGGTCCAAGTCGGACCGAAACGTCGTCGTAAGCTTCTCTCTTTTATGTGCGGGTTATTTGTGTAATGTTTTCTTTTTTTGGGGGTTACCCTACTTTGGTAGGCAATGGCCGGTATAGTAAAAAAGAAAAAGTTTCAATGCTTTTTTTATTGTACTGAAGTTTAACTAGTGAATGTATTCAATACTGTACTTAAAACACCTGGGAGAGAAAGTAAGGCCATCTCTTCCAGAAAAATGAACGTGTGTAGAGCAAGGAATCCCAGCAATCACAAAACATAACCAACACAATCTACCAGTAGTGCACTAGTCACTACAAAAGCAATAACCTAAACATCAGTAGCTGGAGTAAATAAGTGAGATTGAAAAATCTGGAGAGATTTTAAATTCTATAAATTTTCAGTTTTTTAAATATCTTTTATTAAATTTAAGAGATTTGTTCTGAGAATAGAGATATTCTTGTCTGTCTTAGTTTATTTATTTATGTAATTTAAAAACTCTCAAACTGTTTAGATATTCAGCATTTACAACATGAATTTGCTGTTACATTAAAAATTTTCTATGGAACTTTACTATCAGTTATTACCAGCTTATGGATATCATGACTTAATGACATAAGGAAATGGTATGGTGATACCGACAAGATGTGGAAAAAGACACTTATGTACAGTTCAGGACATTTATTAAAGGAAACGTTTCGCCACGAGTGGCTTCTTCATTAGGACTGAAGAAGCCACTCGTGGCGAAACGTTTCCTTTAATAAATGTCCTGAACTGTACATAAGTGTCTTTTTCCACACTTAATGACGTATTACATAAATCATAACAACACTGCAATCAATCCATTTCATAGTCCATTAGTTCCCTTTAACAAACTTTATCCATGATTCATTACAAGTCTCATATTATAAGTTACCCAAAAAAAAATTAAATGTGCTATCCCAGAGTGAATATGGATGGGTCAGCATTATCATTACACTGTGAATGTTTTGGTCTAAGACAGTAAAACATAAGTATTATACATTACCTTTACATCAAGACCAGGGATATAGAACACAGTATCAGCTGACACAGACAGTGAAGGTGGTGGTGGTGCTCGTAGTTTACCAGTTGATATATTGGTGCGCGCTTCATTTTTTTTACGAAGCGAGCCTGGACTACTGGGGGTTTCTGATATACCCCCAGAAAAACTTCGTTCCTTTTTCATTCTGCTGTACAGGATACCAAAATTTATATTAACGTGATGTTTACTAAGAAAAGAGCATAGTGAAATTATTCGAGCAGTAATTTAAGCAATGTATAATGCATAAAGTACTATAATAAGTTTTGAAAGTGATGAAACACTATCACCCTTATACACTTACATGGAAGTTAAGTTACACAAAAGGACACATTAATTAAAACACTAATGAACTCATACTGATATGAAAAGATGCTACTATTCCATAGACAAAAGAAAGCAACATTAGTTTTTAAACAAATGTGAAGAAGAAAAAAGCTGTCCACTCTGAAATTTTCTAATTTCATTTCAAGGTAAACTGGTAAAAAAATTAGAAAATGGCATAAATTGTGCTGATATTAAAAAGTGACAGAAAAGACCCCATGAATTATAGGCCTGTTTGACTGACAAGCACTGCACTTAGTGTTCCCATTTTGAAAAAAAAAAAAAAAATTCTGTGAAAGTGGAAACTGACCTCTTCTCCTCTTCCCTAGACACACACTTGGTATATAGGTTACACATGCCAGAGCTGATACACACTCTCACATCCAGCTCCAAGTCAATGCTAGGGTCAAGGGGCTTGACTGTGCCTGAGCTACTTGAGCCATGTCCACCACCTGGAGTGATGGGACCTAAAAGATATCAAGGTTTACAGTCGGACAATTGAAAATTGCATTCCTGTGATGCTGATAAAATGCTGAGCTCACTTACACACACTATATGTATTTAAAGAAAATTTACTTTACCCATTTTGGGTTTAAACAAATCGACATTCAGTGGATGAGAGATTTCCTGTTTTAACCCTTAAACTGTCCAAACGTAGATCTACGTCCACGTGCGGGGGGCTCCGAATGTAGATCTACTTTTTTTACATGCTTTCAAATGGGGAAAATCAAGGTCAAAGCGCTATGCATGTGAACGTAGATCTACATTTAGACAGTTTAAGGGTTCAAGGGATGCAAACAGCAATGAGAAAAAATGTCATCATGGGAAATGGTACAGAAGGGTACCACAATTTTTTTTTCCACAAACTGGCTGTCTCCTACCAAGCCATGGTGACCTAAACAAGAAGAAACACTTTCACCATCACTCACTTCATCACTGTCTTGCCAGAGGGAAACTGATACTACAGTTCAAAACTGCAAATATCCCCACCCTTCCTTCAGAGAGCAGGCATTGTACTTCCCACCTCCAGGACTGAAGTCTGCACAATAATATTTATAACTTATATAAGACTTAAAAGATATAAAAACTTATGTGTCAGATAGCAGGTCACCCAAACTGAGGCAATGTGTCACTAGCACTGGCTTTACCTGAGCTATGAGTGCTAGAGTGGCCAGAGAGTGGTGCTGTTGCTGTGCCAGGGGTACTGCCACTGCCACCACCCTGTGTGCCATCATCTTTGAAGTAACTGCCATCAACATAACTATGAGTTTTGTCACTGTCTAGGACATTCACCAAGCCTGTCAATCCTCTGACACTCTTGTTCACTGCACTTCTTATGTTGTCACTGCTGCAAGAGGAGAATCTTTGCTTACATACTTAATCTGAAAGATCTTAAATTATTAATTTGAAGAATGCCAGATTTAGATTTAAAACAAATTTGGTTGCAATAAATAACAACTGAACCGAGTCAACACATTACAAGTGAAGCAGAAATAAAAGTTTAAAACAGTATTCAAATGAGCATATCAATGAATATTTCTAGTCTCATTAACACATGTAATATGATACAGGCAAAGTAGATATACTTTGAAATACTAATATACTATGCAGATTTAATATTTATAGCTATACCTGAAGTTAGTGATGGTAATAGTATCTGTCTCTGTGTCAGACACATTAGTAGGAGTAATAGTTCGTGCATGTCCTGGTGAGGACAAGAACACATCGCCATTGTCAATGTCATCTGTTGGGTAGGAGTCTGATGACCCGCTGGTGAAGGACAGGTGCCGGCTGCAAGGACAAGCAAAGACTAATGTTTTGGTGGAGAATACTGGCTTAACACATACTGCTGCTAGGTGGAGTTATATAATGCAGTATTAGGTGCAATAACTTACTGTCAAAATGTAAAGGTGGCCAAAAGAATGCATAAAGTAGGAAAAATATTCTTTGCAATAATTGGACAGTAAATTATTCTTGTAGCCACAATTCTCAGTAGCTATTTAATAACTTAAGGTGTCTTATCTTGTACACTACTCTGGTATTCAACATTTTTTAGTTATTACATCAGCTATACATTTTGAACTGAAGAATAGTGACTTGAAGTAGAAAACACATTCACCATTACACATTCTTCAGCTGTTTTTCAAAAAGTGCCCATACATCACAATTTAAATGACCTTCTGAAGAGTAGCATCCCCAGCTATCCTTCAGAATACAGGCACTGTGCTTCTCACCTCCACAACTCAAGTCCTGCTAACCAGTTTTCCCTGAATCTTTCAACATTTGCTCATAATCATTTAAAAATATCTTACTGATCTTTACTCATTGCATAAAAATCTAATACATTATGAACATCCTTCCATATTATAGAGTATCACCATGAAAAATATTTTCCCAAGCCAGACTCAGGATAAGAAGTTCTGGTTTGAGTGTAACATGCGAGAAAGGTGATCATCACATAATAGATACTAGAAAGGAACTCACCCTTGAGATGATCCATCCACAAACTTGACCTTCTGAGCTGTGGCATCATTGGCAGTGTGGCATGGAGAGCTGTCTACACTTATGGATGCCTGGTCAATACTGCCCCGACTTCCACAGCTCCTGAAACAAAAGGATAATAGATGTAAGTATTTAATCTATTTCCAAGGATACAGGATGATATTTGCCTTGGAAAGATAAATTTGTTGAATTTAGTTTTAAAACTGAGACAAAATTCTACATGTCCAAAACTTAAAAAAAAAAAAAAAAAAAAAAAAAAAAAAAAAAAAAAAAAAAAAAAAAAAAAAAAAAAAAAAACATTAGTTAGTTCATTGACTATTATAACTAAGATTCATTCAGTTTAGCCAAATAACTTGGAGAAGTAAACCATATTCATTAAAATGGATTTTTTATTTTTTAACACTTCCGCCATTTCCCACCGAGTTAGGGTGACCCAAAAAGAAACAAAAACCCCAAAAGAAGGAAAAAAACATTTATCATTCAACACTTTCACCATCACTCATACATAATCACTGTCTTTGCAGAGGCACTCAGATACGAGAGCTTAGATGTCCCTCCAAACTGCCAATATCCCAAACCCCTCCTTTCAAGTGCAGGCATTGCACTTCCCATTTCCAGGATTCAAGTCCAGCTAACCAGTTTCCCTGAGTCCCTTCACAAAATATTATCCTGCTCATACTCCAACAACTCGTCAGGTCCAAAAAACCATTTGTCTCCATTCACTTGTACCTAACATGCTTATGCACACTTGCTGAAAAATGTCCTTAATATTTCTAAAATTTCAGTTATCTGGATCTGGGCCTAATCTTGTGACGATGACTGACTCTACAATAATGATTAGCAACATATAAAACTCTTCATGGTTGTGGGATATCTAATTTTCATCATTTATCCATTACAATTTTGTTCACATCCTTCACAAACCTGTCTCCTACACACACACACACATTTATTTTTTTTTTATTAACACACTGGCCGATTCCCACCAAGGCAGGGTGGCCCGAAAAAGAAAAACTTTCACCATCATTCACTCCATCACTGTCTTGCCAGAAGGGTGCTTTACACTACAGACACACACACATATATCTGACAAATCCGCCTCTTTCACTTGTATAAATTTGACAAACAAGCAGCACTTACACTGCCGGTTCTTTTACTTCAATAGTGGGTGAGGGAACTCTGAAGCTCTTGGACCTCAAATGAGGTTTGGGTCCCAGGCCCAGCCTGTCCTTCATGGATGTTGCCTTCACACTCTGACGACGGAGTTTCTTTATCACGTCCCGCCGGAAATCGTGGAATACTACTGCTTCCAGCTCCTGTAGTCGCCGCATTTCTTGTTCTATGGTAGATGCAGAGGCTCCCAGCATTTTAAGATCATTTACTGTTTTGGCTTGTTCATTCATTTCAATTTCCAGGAGCTTGGCTCTCTGTCTAGCATCCAAACTGGGGTCAAATATGAAGGCTGGGAGGCTCTCATTGAACGTAAATTGTCTCCGCAGAGCAGATGATTCTTGCTGAAAAGAAACACAGGTTTGTGAAAAACTTATATAAAAAGTACTAGCAGTTGTAGCTTGATAATAGTACAGGTTAAACTGATGTGTTGTCTAAAATTTCTTCTGAAAATTGTGGGTTAGTTGTGAATTTTGCCAGGCACAGTATTGTAACATTTTATTATTTCTTATGAATATTACATGGAAGCACATGAACAGCAGATTGCAGAAGACACTATGATCTTCCTGGGTAGACAGCGAACCAGGGTTCGTCAGGTTACAGCCAACCCAAGCATTGTACCTTGATGAATGCAATATCTTTAAAGTAACATGACTCACGAAATTGTAATGACGCGATTGCAAATAATCCATACCCCGGCCGGGATTGAACCCACGGTCAGAGAGTCTCAAAACTCCAGACCGTCGCGTTAGCTATGTGCTAACCTTCCTATGGTATAGAAATATACCTAGTTGGACGAATCTTATTGTGGCTAGCTGGTCCAGTGGCTAACGTGACGGTCTGGAGTTTTGAGACTCTCTGACCGCGGGTTCAATCCCGGCCGGGGTATGGTTTCTTTAAAGTACTTGTCTAATTTGTTCATGTAAGTTTATTGGTTTGATTACATTCAAGGAATTGTCACTGTATAGGTCACCTATAGTGATACAATTTTTCAGATGTAATCAAACCAATAAGCTTACACAATGAAGAGCTGAATGAATTTAGTCATCAGACTTTCTCCATAAAATTGGTGTCAGGCAAACAAAAGTAATGTCCTCACAAGAGCTTGAGTATGTAAGAGGATAAGAGAATCAATCATGTGTATATTATCTAAGCATAAATTTCTGTACTTAATTGATGATGCTATATTAAACATAAGATTTAAACAGATATCAACTCGTAATAAAATATCTGGCACATAAAGTAAAGAAAGTCATAGAAGAGGGAAGTGCCATGGAATATGAGGTATGCTTTGATAATACCTATGGATCAACAAATGATATAGGAAAAAATGCCAATTACAAAAAAAATATTTATGTACTGAGAATAACAATGCTGCCATAGTATGTACACTGTGACAACTATATTACCTGGGATGTAGCAGGATCAATGTGGTCAACGTCATCATCTGAATCATAATTGGCTTGAGGCCCAGCAGTGTCAGGAGCACCGGTGAGCATGGTTAGTGTACGAGCCAGTGCGCTCAAATGCTTGCCAATGTTTACATCCAAGTGTAGGTCAACTCCTTCCATTTGCCACTGGACATTCAGCAGCCATTTAGCATTTTCTGCTGTTGGAGTAGTTATTATTACACTAATTATGCCAAAATAAAGACCCCTAAACGATCCAAACGTATATATACGTTCTTACCGCTAGTGCCCCAAACGTATATACTGTATACGTTTTAATTTTCCTGCCTCCAAATTTGGCACGATTGACCTGAGATGCATGGTTAGCATAGAATGGGTCTTAAAAATTCTGGGACCACTTAGTACCTTGTGGGAGAGCCAGTTAAATTGAGCGCCAGCTCGAGCAAACAGTGCGGCAAACACCAAGGATTCACTGATGTAATGTCATATTAACACTCCCCTTTTAAGAGGAAAGTGATATTAACCCCAAGTTTAGGGTCCGTCTATCTCTGTCTGTCTATCTCTGTCTGTCTTTATCTATCTGTCTCTGTCTATCTGTCTCTGTCTATCTGGCTCTACCTCTTTTCATCTGTCTCACAGGAACACACAAATACAATTATGCGATAGTAAATGACCAAGACAGGTGTAAATGTCCACCTGTCAATGTGTTTGTGACAATTTGAGTACAATTTCAGTACCTAATATTAGTGTCAGAACAAAAATTGGTTATGAAATGCCAAGAACTACAACAAATTGTAATTATCAGAACATACAAATTATATAAAATAATACTGTATAGAAATGAGAAAAAATGGTATACTGGTATCACTTCCTCAAGCAGCAGGACTCGATGTTGCTGTCAGGTGAGCATTAAGTATGTACTTACCCTAATTTTTTTATTTTAATCCTATAACACTTAGAAAAATTTTCTCTATTTCAATGAAAAAAATTATTTTTTTTTATTTTTCAAAATATCTGGGGCCCTGGGGGAGAGAATGTATATATATGTTTGGACCATTTAGGTCCATGAAACCAAGATACGTACAGGGAAATGATGAAATCACTTTCTAATGGGTGAATTTTTTTAATCACACCAGCTGTCTCCCATTGACTCAGGGTGATCCAAAAAAAGAAGAAATTAATGTTTTTCTTCTTTTAACGTTTAGCAATTTAAACAGAAGGGGTTACTAGCCTTGGCCGAATTATTGTTACAATATTATATTTATGGGGAAGCACTAAACTCATAGGGATCATAGACTGGGGAATGTGAAGCAATCAGATTTGATCCAAGGAAGGGAAGGAGGCATTTTCTAACAAACTTCATTTTTTTTGTTAAAATTCGTAAATTTTCACACTTTTAATTGAAACTGCAAATAATTTACGAATTTTTGGACAAGAGCCCTGGAAGAATCTGTCACCAGCATCACAGCACACTCTTAAAGGTCATGCAGGGTGATGTGGTATTGCATCAGCCATTATGCAACAAAACTTACTGGCAAAGGAATGGCTGACATTAATGTGGAAATACGATTCTACCATAAGGGATGGATTAAGGGGCAGGCCAGCTGGGAATACAATTTAGCTTTATTAGGCTAGGTAAAACATTAGTTTTATATATTGTTCCTCCATTATAGAAATGTTGAATCAATATTTTAAAGAATATCAGTATCAGTCTGTAATGGTGCCAAAACATAAGCCTGCCTGTAGCACCAAATTTTCCAGTCTGGTATTCTCTAATATGAGATACTGGTTCAGGTTTATTATTTTAAGCTTGCTACAAACATGCAAGAATTTCATAGTGTTATTTTTCAGTGAAAGTAGGTATTAGACAGGGATGTGTGATGTCACCATGGTTGTTTAACATATTAATAGATGGGGTTGTAGAAGTGAATACCAGGGTGTTGGGGAAAGGTGTGGGATTAAAAGATAACAAGTCTGAAACATAAATATAATGGGAGTTGTCACAGCTGTTTTGTTTTTGGGAGATTCTTAAGAGAAGATGCCAAGGTCGATAGATGAATTTGGGAAGGGACGTAAAAGGAAATTAAAAGTGAACACAGGAAAGAAAAGGGTAACGAGAGTAACAAAAAAATTAGGCAATTAAAGATTGGATATCAGATTGAAAAGAGGGAGTATGGAGGAATTGAATATGTTTAGATATGTGGGAGGGGACTTATCAGCAGATGGGTCTATGAAAGATGAGGTGAACACTAGACCTGACAAGGGAAAATAAGGTGGGTGGTTCATTGAAGCATCAGTGGAGATAAAGAACATTATCCATGAAAAAAATAAAAGGGGAACATACCCGAGTATAGTGGTACCAATGCTGGTATATGGGTATAAAGCATGAGTTTTTTTAGCAATGCAGATAAGATGAAGATGTCATACTTGAGGACAATGTGTGATGTGAATATTATGAAGAATTTACAGCATGGAGATTACGAAGTGTGGAGTTACCAAAAATATTATTTGAAGGGCAGAGGAGGGTCTGCTGAGGTAGCTTGGACATATAAAGAGGAAGAGCAAAATAAAATGACTAGGAGGGCATATAAATCTGAGGTACAGGGAAGGAAGGCAAAGGATCGGCCCAGAAAAGGTTGGAGGGAAGCAATAAGGGAGATTTTGAGCACAAGAGGCTTGAACATCCAACAGCCTTGTGTGAGCATGTTAGATAGAAGTGAGTGGAGGCAATGGTTTTTATGGTTTGATGTGCTGTTGGTCTGTGAGCAAGGCAACATTTATGAAGGGATTCAGGGAAACCAGTTAGCCAAATCTGAGTCCTGGAGATAGGAAGTACAGTGCCAGCACTATGAAGGGGTTGGGGATGTTGCAATTCAGGTTATCTGACACCTGTGATGTCAGCACACTTCTGGCAAGACAGTGATTGAATGAATGACTGTTTAAGTGTTTCTTCTCTTTTTGGGTCACCCTACCTTGGTGCAAGATGGATACTATTAAAATTACCTTAACATAATTAATACTCTAAGAACTGATAGCTGACAGAACAAAATCCAACATATGGCCATTAATGTGAGTGGGAAAAAACACATTACTGTATTCTTTAAATTATTCAAGTCTATCAGTTCCAGGAAGTTACAAAAACAGGGATTCTGTTGTAGGCAATCAATCCAGGAGTTAAAGTCACCAAACACAAGAAGACAACTACTATTCTTAGCAAAGGATTCAATAAGGAAACCAAATTCATCAAGAAACAAGGAATCTATGCCATCAGTGCTTACTGGTATATGGTGAACACCTGACAGACAAAGAATAATACAGCTTCTCCTCACTTAATGACAGAGTTCCGTTTCTAAGACCACGTTGGTAAATGATTTCGTCGCTAAGTGAGGAGCATATTATAATGGTAGTGGGTTTGTGTCAACTATCTTTAATATTGTTTTAATGTCACCTCTGCACTATTTATAACATTACTGGTATATTTTTAAATGTTTATACAGAAGTGTACTGTATATTGTAATAAACAGAATAGAGTAAATAAGCTCTAGTATACATTATTTAGGCATGCATACTGGTCAGAGAGCCCATTGTAAGTCCGAGGCATTGGTAAATGAGTACATCGCTAAGTGAGGAGAGGCTGTATTGTAAATATTGTAAAAATTATAATAATGTAAACCGTAGAACTGTAAAAATATACAATAACTGTACCCTTTTCAGAGTGTCCAGCAACAGTGCGACTGCAAACCTCGTATGTTCCCTCAGAAACTGTGCACAAATTGATGGTCGTATCCTTAAAATCAGGTTTCCAGTCATCCAAGCTTGTCTCAAACTCGGGAGCAAAGCGCATGCAGAATCCCTTGAAGCGAGCTTTACACACCAGTGAGCCAGAGTTACATGCAGAAATGATGGTGCTCTCCAATGTTACCACCAGAGCATCACGTGTCTCTGTTGAATCTACCTGATGGCTTACCTGGAAATAAGAAAATTTTAAATAATATACAAAGTCACCAAGTAAATAACATGAATCTAATTGTCTGACCTGTGTTATATTTGCCTGTATTCAAATCAAATGAAAAAGCTTTTTGTGCAGGTGAAATATTCCAGGAATAAAGATGCCAAATGTTATACATGTGTCCTACTGATCATCAGATGAAATATTCCAGGAATAAAGATGCCAAATGTTATACATGTGTCCTACTGATCATCAGATGAAATATTCCAGGAATAAAGATGCCAAATGTTATACATGTGTCCTACTGATCATCAGATGAAATATTCCAGGAATAAAGATGCCAAATGTTATACATGTGTCCTACTGATCATCAGATGAAATATTCCAGGAATAAAGATGCCAAATGTTATACATGTGTCCTACTGATCATCAGATGAAATATTCCAGGAATAAAGATGCCAAATGTTATACATGTGTCCTACTGATCATCAGATGAAACATACTAGGAATAAAAATATCCAAGTGTTGCATATGTGTACTATTCATCATGACTTAGTTTCTGAAACTGATTTCAGAAAAAATAAAATGCTATAGCATGCTATTTTAACTATTAGTTACAGTATATCAACTCACTGTTCGGCAAGGGTTGAGTGGCAGGCAGATGCCTATGTCATCTACTGTCAGCTGCAGATAGACATTGTTTGTGATGTGCGCAGCAGAAGACAAGGATGAAAATTGGGGAACCTTTTCAAAAACTTGTTGTGTGGCTGTTAGTACCTCCTGAAAAAAAAGTAAAAATTAATTCCAACATCTGTTATTTTCAACAAAAGCAAGATGGCCTTCCCAAAAAGAAACATTTACCCTCACCACAAGGACTATAATGATTGCAGAAAGTGTTATTTTATGTACCAACCTTGTTCAGAGATGCACGCTGTTCACTCCAATACTCATAAGCATTTTTGTAATTAAGCCACACGAGAACAGCTCGGTCTACTGCGAGTGGTTGAACGCACACCAGTGGTCGTGTTAGTGTGATAAGCACCACCTCCCCATCATCACCAACACTCAACATCTCATTGTATAAAGCATTGCGCAAACCTGCAATGTCAGATACAGCACACAATGTTAGTCATGGAAAAAGACACTCACTGAATAAGATGTGTAATTAGATCCAGTACTTAAGCATACTATGAAACAGAATTTCAATACTATCATTTTTTCTTTATTTTATTTCATATTACAAAATTCTATTTTTACCCCATGGGGAAGTGGAGAAGAATCTTCCTCTGTAAGTCAAGTGTATTATAAGAGGCGACTAAAATGCCAGGAGCAATAGGCTAGTAACCCCTTCTCCTGTATAAATTACTAAATGTAAAAATAAATGGTGGAACAGAATTCTTCCTCCGTGGGCCATGCGTGTCATAAGAGGCGACTAAAATGCCAGGAGCAAGGGGATAGTAACCCCTTCTCCTGTATGTATTACTAAATTTAAAATGAGAAACGTTCATTTTTCCTTTTGGGCCACCCTGCCTCAGTGGGATACAGCCAGTTTGTTGAAAGAAGAAGAATACTATTTTCCAACGTACATATTCTTGTTCGGAAGAATGCCAACTGCTGAAACTCTGGCTCTGCTTCCTCAAACATGTCATTCCTGATGAGCTGTCCAAGGGCCACATTGATATCCACCTGAAAAAGGGTAAAACTTTACCTAAAACCTTCAAAGCAACTCAGAAGTCAAGACTGTACAATTCATGCTCATGGATCATCATTCAGAAGAGGAAGAAATATTATAATCGTGAGAAGTGCCATACCTATTAAGATCAAACAGCACTACACAGTAAATGTAAAAGATATGCTAGAGGAAGTAGTGGAGGTTTTGAGGGAAAGTGTGAAAGGAATAATGTTTTACTAGAGACTGATAAAAACATAACTACTCATGTCCTATTGATTTTTTATGGAGGTTGATTGATGAGCCACTTTTGTCTCAATGTGAAGTGCAAATGAAGTGATATACCTCAAAGTTCATTCCTCTCAACTCAGGCATTGTTCTAGATGCACTCCTGTGGACTTATTCAAGTTTCAACCTGTGTTTTACTAGATTAAGGTTTCACACAGCTTCTGTATGTTCATCAGTGCAGCATATAATTTTGTTTTGAATAAATTTTTGTCTAAATTTCTAAAACCATTTTTATGTTTGTGAGATAAGTCTCTGCTGCTTGGGTTATTATGTTTAACCCTTAAACTGTCCAAACGTAGATCTACGTTCACGTGCGTAGCGCTCCGACCTTGATTTTTGAAAGCATGTAAAAAAAAACGTAGATCTACATTCGGAGCCTGCCGCTTGTCAATGTATATCTACGTGTGGACAGTTTAAGGGTTAAATATGCCTCTTCATTTAATGCCATGAGTTTATTTCCAGAAATGATGCTTTTAAATCTTTAATAAAGATGTAATACATTTTCCACAAAGCACTTAACACATCTATACTATGCCAAGTTTTATCATGGGTTAAAATTAAAAAAAAAAGAATACGTCTGACAAAGCTCAAACCATCTAACCTGTGCTTTGCCAAATATTTTCATGGGCTGAGTAGGATCAGAGGAAGTGCGGCTTGGCCGGCTAATGTTCTCCACACGATTGCTAAGTTGCAGCTCCACAATGCCAGTTTCCAGCCTCACAGCTGACTGCGTAGGTGTTGTTGCTGTGATGATAATTCCCTGAAAACAGAATCAGCATCAAATTTACAATTTTCTCTTTCATAATTTAATTATCCAACTAGAGCTATATCTTTATTTAATTTGGTTTACTCTGCAATACCTGAAGGAAGCCATATGTAGTGCTCTCCAGATCCTCTCTATACTTCAAGACTGTACTGCATATGTTAAATATTTATTGACTGAATTTACATCATTGCTTTTACAAAACTACAAATCCCTGATCCAAACCAGAGACCTAAGTTTAATTCCCTGATTGGATGAGACAAATACACTCTCTATTTCCCTAGTAGTAAATAAAATCCACAACTGTCTGTAAAATATGTGTATAATCATTAGTATGGCTATGCTGTATATTTCAGCACCTTTAATTCAGAATATGAAAGGAAAGAAAGTGGCCAGGCACTGAGGTTTTCCTTGATAATGATCAGAAGGCACAAGAATAGTAGATCTTCCCTAACTCTTTTCACTTTATAAATTTCAAGACCAGCTAAGACTAATTTATGGCTTATAAACCTTAAGTCTGCCAAAAGCAAGGGGATAATAACCCCTTCTTCTGTATACATTACTAAAATTAAAAAGGGAAACTTTTGTTTTTCTTTTTGGGCCACCCTACTTTGGTGGGATACGGCCAATTTGTTCGAAGAAGAAGAAGAAGAAAAAAAAGGAAACCTTAAGTCGAAGCTGAAGTGTAAAGAGAAGTCGCTGAGGCTGAGAGACATGACTAGGTCCCTCCTCTGTCCATAGTGGTACAGGTTTGTCTCCTCCTGCCATTTTCTGCACAACTTCATTGACTTCCTGTTTAGGGTTATAAAAATTATTGTGCTCAAATTGAGAGACAGTATTCTTGTAAACTATATAAGAAGATAATACAAAATGTTGACATCTGAGGTATGTTTTAATACTTTAAGTTTTAATAAAACCATAATCAAGATGATTATATTTTAACAATTTTTAAAAATGAGATACAAACTTTCATGAAGACTTTCTGGACAAAGACAAGGTGGTTGAGCAGGTCAGTGGTTAAGCTATGTTCCAGTGCACCGATCTCTGCCACGGCACTCAGGTAGTTCCCCTCACGCAGGACCATACCATCAGCTGCTGCAAACAAGTTGTAACTTACATTGAACCACCTAATGAGAATTCACATTACTCCATTTCTAGCATCAATTGCTATGAACAAATTATAATTTAGTTTTTTAGGAGCTGATAAGATTCCTCTTCTTAAAGTGTGATGCTCTCTAACTCTTCAAGAGATATACACTACAGTGGACCCCCGGTTTACGATGTTATTTCATTCCAGAAGTATGTTCAGGTGCCAGTACTGAACGAATTTGTTCCCATAAGGAATATTGTGAAGTAGATTAGTCCATTTCAGACCCCCAAACATACACGTACAAACGCACTTACATAATTGGTTGCATTGGGAGCTGATCGTAAAGCGGGGGTCCACTGTACTTCAATGACAAACGTATGTTGAGAGCATAACCTTTCATCATTAATTTCCCAGCACAAATGAAAACTCAGGACATGTTTCCTTAAACCTGTTGCCTCTCTTCACCTAGCAGTAAGTAGGTACCCAAGTGTTAGTCAACTACTTTAAGTAGCATCTTGGGGAAGAGGATCACAAAATCTCCAATGGAAATAAGCCAGACAGCTGCTTTGCTGAGTTACTAATCTTTTGGGTTAATAATTCAAATAAAGTAATCTTCTTCCTGTTCCCTCCTCATTAATTACAGTTCACTTAGATGGAGAAATTTATAATACAATATATACAAGGAAACATATTTAATTGAAACATGTAATTTTATTATGTAATCAGACAGCTTTTACATTACATTACCACAATAAACTCACACCTTCTAAGAACATGACTACCATATTGAGGTAAACTATAAAATTCTTATATGAGCTAGAGCTTGAAAGAGAAGCTATCATTATTTTTTTTATTAGCACATCAGCCATTTCCAACTGAGACAGAGTGACCCGAAACAGAAGAAAAACTCATCACTACATCACTGTATTGCCAGAGGTGTGCCAATACTACAGTTCAAGAACTGCAACATATCCCTACCCTTCCTTCAGAGTGCAGGGACTGTACTACAAACCTCTAGGACTCAAGTACTCTAAGGAGTGTCTTTGTAACCAAACAAATATAGAGCAACTATACCTGCATGTTGATCAGTGCGGCCAGGGTCATCTTGAATTAATTCTGCCTCAACATGTACTTGAGGCAACTGGATGCTGGCCGATGAGGGAAGGTGCGTCTCAATTGGCTGGCAAAAAGAAAAACTTATGCCAACATGAAGTACAGAATAATGACATTATATTTATTCATAAGAACTGTGAAAACTATAAACTTTAATAAAAGCCCAAAACTACTTGTCTGTTGGCAATAATTATGAGTTGGAAGTAGACAATAATATTGCTTGTGGTATAAAGAGAAGCCTCCTCCTTATATCCAAACCACACTATTGTATTCTGCCTGAAACTGCCATAAATAAGTCCTCTTGTATAATCTCCTTCAAACTGTCATAGTTATCTTTTTATACTGTAGTTTTCCCTGTTGGTGTAGAGGGTTACAACAGCCTTAGGGCCATATGAATACTTCAGCAGAATTTATCAGTATCAATGAGAGCAGCAAGGATGGATGTTACAGCTCGCCAGGTCATGCAGTGGAAGGCTGGGCAGGGAAGAGAAAAAAAGAGAACAGAACAAGGGTAAGCAACTCACCAGGTCCTGTAGTGGGAGGCAAGAGAGTGCAGGACAGGACAGGACAAGGCAGCATAAATTTACATAACTCACCAGGTCTTGCAGTCTGGTGGAGAAGGAGAGGTGATGTGTTGGCAGATGTACAGTAAACTTGGCCTTGGCTCCAGTGATTCCTAAGCTAGACACCTGCTCCATGCGGTACTGGGCTTGCAGTGAAGGTAGGAGAGCAGCTTGGATGCTCAAACTCTGTAACAAAACAATCCATATATTTAAACTCATTTTATATGATTGTAATTAACCCGTAAACGGTCCAAGCAGATCTACGTTCACATGTGTAGTGCTACAAAAGTAGATCTAAGTTTTTTTACATATTTTCAAATATAACAAAAAAAAAGTAGATCAAAGTTTTTTTACACATTTTCAAATGTAGAAAAACAAAAAGAAGATCTACTTTTTTTACATACTTTCAAATGTTGAAAAAACGTATATATACGTTTGGACCGTTTACGGGTTAAAGTGATGAATATATTCAAAATAATTTTGCCTGACACACTACATTCAGTAAACACATGATTTAATGGACAAATAAGTGTAATTATTCATATTTCTACATCATTTATAAGTAACAGGTTTCCCTGTGTGAGAAGAAAGAACCAGGCTAAGATTTTAATAAGTAGTTCCTTCATATTAATTATCATTATGACTCCTCCCCCATCCATCTACAAATCAGTATTTTTAAGACTCTCAATATTGAATTAATGAGCTTTTCCATAATATAGTTATAAAATATGTACTAATCTGGACACAGGAAATGTTACCAAGCATTGAAAAAGATTCAAAAGCATTTTTAAGTTAGTCTGAAAAATAGCACTTACAGGAAACTGGACAATGCAACTGCTATCAATCAACTGCCAAGGTGGAGACATAATAGACTATGTGATAGATTTTGATAAATATGTTGCAGTTAGATTTTTTCATAATATAAGTTTTTCACTTGGTACCTGCAATAGGATAGAGAACTGAATGACTAATGGGTTGAGCAGAGCATCTGGAGGGATGGGTTCATGTGGTCCTGGAGGTTCTTGAGGGGGCCGTGGTGAGGCTGTTACATCTGGTTCATCAACAGTTGCTCCCCGGCTCAATCTTGCACTTGGACGTGCAACACGCAACTCCTGTGATTATAAAGGAAATACAAAGTAAGAAACCAGTTAGCCAGATTCGAGTACTGGAGGTGGGAAGTACAGTGTCTGCACTCTGAATGAGGGGTGGAGGTGGGAAGTACAGTGTCTGCACTCTGAATGAGGGGTGGAGGTGGGAAGTACAGTGTCTGCACTCTGAATGAGGGGTGGAGGTGGGAAGTACAGTGTCTGCACTCTGAATGAGGGGTGGAGGTGGGAAGTACAGCGTCTGCACTCTGAATGAGGGGTGGAGGTGGGAAGTACAGTGTCTGCACTCTGAATGAGGGGTGGAGGTGGGAAGTACAGTGTCTGCACTCTGAATGAGGGGTGGAGGTGGAAAGTACAGTGTCTGCACTCTGAATGAGGGGTGGAGGTGGGAAGTACAGTGTCTGCACTCTGAATGAGGGGTGGAGGTGGGAAGTACAGTGTCTGCACTCTGAATGAGGGGTGGAGGTGGGAAGTACAGTGTCTGCACTCTGAATGAGGGGTGGAGGTGGGAAGTACAGTGTCTGCACTCTGAATGAGGGGTGGAGGTGGGAAGTACAGTGTCTGCACTCTGAATGAGGGGTGGAGGTGGGAAGTACAGTGTCTGCACTCTGAATGAGGGGTGGAGGTGGAAAGTACAGTGTCTGCACTCTGAATGAGGGGTGGAGGTGGAAAGTACAGTGTCTGCACTCTGAATGAGGGGTGGAGGTGGGAAGTACAGTGTCTGCACTCTGAATGAGGGGTGGAGGTGGGAAGTACAGCATCTGCACTCTGAATGAGGGGTGGAGGTGGGAAGTACAGTGTCTGCACTCTGAATGAGGGGTGGAGGTGGGAAGTACAGCATCTGCACTCTGAATGAGGGGTGGAGGTGGGAAGTACAGTGTCTGCACTCTGAATGAGGGGCAGGGTTATTGCAGTTTGGAGGAGCATCTGAGCTGTAATACTGACATGACTCTGGCAAGACAATGATAAGAGTGAATGTTGGTGAAAGTGTTTCTTCTTTTCCAGGTCATCCTACCTCAGTATTAAAAAAAAAAAAGAAGAGAGAAAGAGGAAAAAATAGTATCAAATAAATTTCCTTTGCTTCACCAATACATTTACAAGAAAAGAAGCACTGTGTAATAAAGTCATGATCTTTAAATGTATTTTACATAAAACTTACTAACCATAAGTGTTGAGGAGAGCTGCTTGCTGCCTCGAGTCATCATGTCGTGAAGAATGACAGGGTGCTGGGGAATGTCAACATGAACATCTCCAATGGTGATAAGTGCTGAGTTCTTATCTTTGGTCTTGCGAGAGAGACTGGAGTAAAGTCCTTGACTCTTTCCAATGGTTACCCGCACTACTGTCCTGCAGGAAAAACTCATTGCAGTGTCCATCCATCAGTACCCCGCACTTTACATACTTATAAACCTTGGAGTTAAAAACACTGTAATCTACTGTAATTTACTCTTGGATGTGTATCTTTTAACCCTTAAATGGTCCAAACATATATATATACGTTCACTTGCGCAGCGCCCTGAATATTCTGACAAAAAAAAAAAAAACTTTGTTTTTGGTCAGAATAAAAAAAATCTTTTTTTTTTTTATAAAAAAAATAGCACAAGGTACTAAATGGTCCCAGATTTTTTTAATATGATGCACACCGAGTGTTAAGACCCATTCTATGCTGACCAGGCATCTCAGGGCAATCGTGCCAAATTGGGAGGCAGGAAAATTAAAACGTATATATACGTTTGAGGCGCTACTCGTAAGAATGTATATATACGTATGGACCGTCTAGGGGTTAAAGTAAACCCAGTCACATGACATTATACCTGTAATCAATCATTTTTTTATAGCTTATGCTTAAGTAATTTATAAAAGTAACCGAGAAACTTGACCTAACCTTGATAAAATTGCCATAATATATAGCAGTGTATGTTAACCCTTTGACTGTCGCGGCCGTATATATACGTCTTACGAGGTACCGTGTTTGACGTATATATACTCATAAATTCTAGCGGCTTCAAATCAAGAAGGAGAAAGCTGGTAGGCCCACATGTGAGAGAATGGGTCTGTGTGGTCAGTGTGCACCACATAAAAAAAATCCTGGAGCACGCAGTGCATAATGAGAAAAAAAAAACTCCGACCGTTTTTTTAATTAAAATGCCGACTTTGTGTTCTATTTTCGTATAGTATTTATGGTTGTATTCTCGTTTTCTTGGTCTCATTTGATAGAATGGAAAGCATATTATAGAAAAAGAGATGATTTTGATTGATATTACTATAAAAAGAACCTGGAAATGGAGTTCAAAGTGGGGGAAATGTTTGATTTTTGCCGATGTTCAAAAATAAACAAATTACATCATTGTCCAATATATGTCCAACTAGCCATTCTAATATGCAGTCATGAATTGGTTGATGTTATTTATACAAATATTACAGTATTGGAGTAGTCTGCATAATAGTAAATCTTCTATTTTTTGTTTGAATAAAAATTCAAAATAGAAAGCAAGAGTAATATCAGAGGGGCCTGGAGACATGACTGATGAACAAAGAAAATGTTATTTTAGAGCCAGGAATGTCTGCATTGTTCATTCTGGAGATTATTTTCAAATTGTCATATTTTTTAATTTTCGTGAAATTGGCCAAATTGCAAATTTCTGACCACGTTAATGGGTAGTTGAAATTGGTAATTGGGCAGTTTCTTGTACTCAATCGATAGAAAAAAATGGAGTTCTGAAGAAATAGCTATGAGTTTGGTCGACTGGAAGAATGGAATTAGCCGAAAATAGGGCTCAAATTGGGCGAAATCGCCGATTTGTAAATGTCACCAAGGTCGCTAACTTCGCGAGAGCGTAATTCCGTCAGTTTTCCATCAAATTTCGTTTTTTTGGTGTCATTACAATCGGGAAAAGATTCCCTATCATTTCACAAGAAATTTTTTTTTTTTTTTTTTTTTTTTGAAATTTTGTGACACCAGGAGACACTTCAGGATTGGGGGTTGCGACAGTCAAGGGGTTAATAATACCCAACCATAACATCAATGGCATACTGTATACTAATTTTGTGACTATAAAACTGACTTTCACAGTTATCTCAATGATGCATTTATGCTTTATTTGGCAAAATGATGCTTGAAAAATAAACCAAGATTACAAGTTTGATTAAAAAAAAAAAAAAATCTTCATTTGAGTGAGGAACTTACTGTTGGTTTGGAGCAATGCCTTCAAGAAGAACTATCATGGTGTTTCCAATGTGACCTGTATGAGAGAGTTCTGAAGTTGTACGCTGGGTGGCTCGAACTGGGGTTCTAGCTCCACGAACTTTCTCTCTTCAGGATGGAAACAGAATTTATTAAAGCTTTCACAAGTTCCTTTACTGCACACAGTTTATTATTAATAAATTCATAGAGAGCACCAAATCCATAGGAGCTATTCAGCATTACACAGCAGAGGTGAAAGAGATGATAAAGAGAAAGGAGTGGTGCCGAGAGAAAAAGTGAAAGGGATGGTAAAGGAGAGTGATGGCATTTAGGGAAGGAAATGGAGCAGGAGGTGGAGGTACAGAATTTCACATAAAGATACGAGGTTTTAATTTTTTTTTTTTTTTCAACAAGTCGGCCGTCTCCCACCGATGCAGGGTGACCCAAAAAGGAAGAAAATTCCCAAAAAGAAAATACTTTCATTATCATTCAACACTTTCACCACACTCACACATTATCACTGTTTTTGCAGAGGTGCTCAGAATACAACAGTTTAGAAGCATACACATATAAAGATACACAACATATCCCTCCGGCCGTATCCCACCGAGGTAGGGTGACCAAAATAAATAACAAAAGTTTTCTCTTTTTAAATTTAGTAATGCATACAGGAGAAGGGGTTACTAGCCCCTCGCTCCCGGCACATTAGTTGCCTCTTATGACACACATGGCTTACGGAGGAAGAATTCTGTTCCACTGCCCCATGGAGATAAGCGAAAATAAACAAGAACAAGAAATAGTAAGAAAAGAGAAAAAAGTCCAGAGGGGTGTGTGTGTGTGTATATATATATATATGCTTGTACATGCATGTGTAGTGTGACCTAAGTGTAAGTAGAAGTAGCAAGCTGTACCTGAAACCTTGCATGTAGACAAGACAGAAAAAAGACACCAATAATCCTACCATCATGTAAAACAATTACAGAGCTACATCTCGCATTAGAGGCCAGATGAGCATGCTAAAATCAGGTCACAAAGTGACCTGACCTCATTGCTTGCAGTCATATATATGCTTCTCCCTGATATTACCATAACTAAAGAGGGTCTTACAATTACAGTGCTTCCCACTGGGGACTGTTTCTAGAGGTCCCTGTAATTTCAAAAACTGTGACTAAAACTCAATTCTGTACATGCAGGCATGTACACAGCACCAGGATTCAAATGAGTTGGTTACTACACCTACCATCCGACTTATGACCTGCTCGACTTACGACCACTCGACTTACGACCGTGTTTTTTATGCCAAATTTCTGGGAAATAAACAACTATTTGTGTCGTACACAGTGTTTATCCTAAACCTTACAGTATAAAATACAGTACTAACAACATAAAAAGTACAGTAAAACATGAAATACCAAAATAAAACAATAAAATAAAGTCATTACAAAAATTTTTGTTGATATTCAGTAGTAAAGTTCGACTTACGACCATTTCGACTTACGACCGGTTTCTCGGAACCGAACTCGGTCGTAAGTCGGATGGTAGGTGTATATCTTTTTTTTATATTTTCATCAGTAAGAGTAATGCTACTGTTATACTGACTGCTGTAAGTTTAACAAAGATTATAAATATTACTAGCTTGAATTAACTGACAAGTGTTTCCTAATATTGTAACTAAGATGACCATAAAAACAAAGTTTGACACGGCAGACATCCTTAGAATTTGCAACTAAAAGAGTCTTGTCTGAGATCTCTTTTTCAAGAATGATTTCAATATTTTCTGAATCATTAGCCCTTTAATGTCATTCAAGGTATCTGATGAATAGTGATAGAACACTGAAGAAAAATACAAGATTCCTTCACCAACCTAAAAGTCAGTGAAGAATGAACAGCATTCATTTCTGCTTCCAGTTTGAGTCCACTTAGTGTTGCAAGCAGTTTTGTTCGATGAATTTTAGCAAGGCCAAATACGACAAATGGTGTTCTCTCTCCAGAAATCAAACCTGTTTTCAGAATATGAATTAGCATACATAAATTTATTGGGATATATGTGTGTATGTGTGTCTAACTCAATTTTACTCTACTTTTTAAACACTGGCTGTCTCCTACTGAGACAGTGTGACCCTACAGAAAAGAAAACACTTTTAATGTCATTCATTCAATCAATATGTTGCCAGAAGGGCCTTAACATCACTGTTCACCTCTCCTTCAGAGTGCAGGCACTGTACTTCCCACCTCCAGGACTCAAGTCCAGCTAACCAATTTTCCTGAATCCCTTCATAAATATTACCCTGCTTACACTCCAACAGCACATCAAATCATAAACACTACTTGCCTCCATTCACTCCTATTTAACATGCTCACACAATCCTGCTGTATGTCTCAGTCCCTAGTACTCAAAACCTCCTTCGCCCCTTTCCTCCAACCATTCTTTGGATGATCCCTACCCCTCCTTCTCTTCATCCCAGATTTATATGCCTTCTTAGTCGTCATCTTTTGCTCCATCTTCTCCATCTTCAGCCTTCTCTCATCTTAGCAACATCTGGAGATATATATATTTTCCCCTTTATTATTTCTTTTCTCCAAAGTAGTGTATAAAAATGATACTCACCAAGTTCCTTAGTTTTGTCAGCCACTACCGGAGGTGAAGACACAGTGGGCATTGGACCAGCTTCAATATCAGATTGCTTACTTTCCTTGAGAATATCATATTTACGACTGCCTTTGTATCCTTCTGAGGCATCACCAGTTACTGATGATCTGCAAACAAAGCAAACAATTCTTGTCTAATTTTACTGTTTTTTTTTTTAAACACTAGCTGTATTCCCGCAAGGCAGGATGACCCAAAAAAGAAAAAGAATTTTTTTTTTTCAACACATCGGCCATTTCCCACCGAGGCAGGGTGACCCAAAAAGAAAGAAAAAACTTTCATCATTCAACACATTCACCATCGCTCATACATAATCACTGTCTTTGCAGAGGCGCTCAGATAAGACAGTTTAGACATCCCTCCAAACTGCCAATATCCTAAACCCCTCCTTTAAAGTGCAGGCTTTGTACTTCCCATTTCCAAGACTCAAGTCCGGCTAACCGGTTTCCCTGAATTCCTTCACAAAATATTAAATTGTTCCCACTCCAACAGTTCGTCAGGTCCCAAAAACCATTCGTCTCCATTCACTCCTATCTAACATGCTCACGCATGCTTGCTGGAAGTTAGTAATTTATACAGAAGAAGGGGTTATTAGCTCCGTGCTCCCATCATTTTAGTCACCTATTACAACATGCATGGCTTACATAGAAAGGATTCTCTTCCACTTCCCCATGGAAACGAAAGGAAAAATAAATAAAAACAAGAATTATTGAAAGAAGAAAACTCAGATAGGTGTGTATACATATACGTGTGCATGCATGTGTAGCGTGACCTAAGTGGTAGTAAAAATAGCAAGATGTACCTATTATCTTGTGTATTTATGATAGAAAAAAAGAATTACAAAAAAAATTAAATTGTATGTAGTAATGATTTATGCAGGAAGGATATGTTTTATCATGCATTTTATCAGACTTGTAAGAAAAACAGACAGAACTCCACACAAAAGGATACAATATGTTGCAGTAATATATCATACTGCAATCATTTACTTAAATTATGATACTCTTGCCAACAAGGCATGAGTCAAGATTAGTTAAAAAAAAATCAAATTTATTTCCGCATAACATTTATGTCCAAAATCTATAACTTTTTCGTCTAAGGTTACCAATCACTATTAGGCAAGACTCTTGAGTATCAGTTTACACCACATAATACAAATGACTATGTACCCCATGGAATAAGTATTTCTTGTGCAAATTATTATTTTGGGAGATATTAGCAAAAATAGTACTGTACATTAATTTTCATGGAGAAGCACACCTAAACCAATCAATGCTTATAATAATAATAATAATAATAATAACAATAAGATCTTTATTTACTACAAGTACACACATGTACAAGGTATACAGTCCTAGCTGACAGCAACAACATACTACTATATAGAAAACCGCTTGTTATGCAGAGCATTTCGGGCAAATTAGGTCAGTTTTGTCCCAGGATGTGACCCACACCAATCAACTAACTCCTAGGTACCCATTTTACTGATGGGAACATAGACAACCAGTGTAAAGAAATGATGCCCAATGTTTCTACCCTCACTGAGAATGAAACCCAGACCCTCACTGTGTGAAGCGAGAACTTTAGCCTCCAGACCACGGGCCATGTACCAGCCAAATGTGAACAAAGACGTACTTCACTGGTGGCAAGGTTGTTTAAGTTACGTAAAGTTATTTTAGGTTTGGTTTAGTTTTCTACCATTTACACAATAATATTTTCTCTCTACTGCAATAAAAGCATAACATATTACAATTGAAACTATAATTAATGGTTAAAATAGGCTGGGTAGTGGTTGACAACTATTCATACATTATTATTTAACATGATAACTATTATTATGTTCTTATTTAACATGTCGATAACTATTACTATGTTCTTATTTAACATGTCGACAATTGTTACTACGTTATTATTTAACATGTTGACAACTATTACTGCATTATTATTTAACATAAAGGTCTTTACCATTGTTGAAATCTAGTAAGAGCATGGCAATGATCTCCAGAACCATTAACAGATATATATAACACATAAAGCTTAGAATAATTCATAAGTTTCAATATAAAGTATTTAAAAATCTAGAGATTTAAACATCACTCAAAAAGTATTTAGTGTATGTTTTCACTGTGAAATTTTACAAGAAATTTGCATTTTAATATTTGGGGCATCCTGTGTCTTTTTTGTGGGAAACAGAATGTCATTCAACCATTGAATTCATTGTCAGTATTGAGGATACATTGATAAATTCCTAATATATAACAGCTTACCTTTGTTGAACTGTCTTAGTCTCAGGAGTTGTGGTGTATAGGTCCAGGAGGTAATAAATATTACGCCAGCACTTGGGTGTGGCAGTTACATTAGCTGGGGGTGTGGCAGTTTCAGGAGGACCCAGCAATGGAGACTTGTCAGATGAGCAAATAGTGGCTCCCTCGAGTCCAGAACCACTCACACTGATGCTGAACAGAGGACTACCAGTGCCTCGCTCTGTTCCAAGGTTTGTGTAGCCTGAGGAAGGACAAAAGGAGAGAGAAACTATTTTATTTAGAGTGAAATGCTCTTTGTTCTTTCTTATTATCACATTCATACATGAAGCAGTCTCCTTCATGAACCTCCTGTACTTTCGTGATCAAGTTTTTATTTCTGACCTACTGGTATTCAAATATCTACACAGGCATGTGCTCTATATTGTTAATCAATAAGCATCAATTCTTTTAACTACTCCTGTTTTCTCCAGTGTATTTCATTATGGATTTTGTTACAGATTTACATTTCTTGCAATCACATTCAGAAAGAGTAACAGTGTGAATGACGATGAAAGTATTTCTTTTTCAGGTCACCCTACCCCGGTGGGAGACGGCTATTATATTTAAAAAAATCCTGAGCAGTGATTTTTACACTCTTATCGATATTGTTGGTAATGAATGCTTAAATTTTTTTTTTTTGATAATTGCTCTGACACGAATAACTACCTGAATAATCAACAACTTAACCAAAGTCAGAACACACTGGGAAAAAGAGATGGATATTGCATGTACACATGGAGGTAGATTTCTCATTTTCCTCTCCTGCAAATGAAGAAACACTAAGTTTTTGTTAAAATATCATACTGAGTGGATAGTTAATTATGAAAGAGGATACTGAAGTACTATTAAAAAAAAAAAAAAGAGAGAGAGAGAGAGAGTTCAGTTTAGATATCAACAATTTGTACTGCCATATTTTACAGTGAATGAGACGCTCCGGTGTTGAGGATGCACCCCCAATCCTGTTGGCTAAATTCTGGAAAAAAAGATATGGTACTTCAGCCTCCAAGATGCTAGGTAAATTTCTAAGACATTTCGGGGAAAAAAAATAGCATCCTCAATGCCATAAAATACGGTTATCATCCTAATTACACACAAAAATACATTACCTTTACTCATCTTAGTTGAGGATCTGAGTCTCTGAGCAAAGCTCTGTGGTCGAGCAACTCTAGAGGTGATGGGCGGCGGAGAGATGCGAGCGGACAGAGATGAAACAACAGAGCCCCGGGGACCTTTGATGCCTGTAAGGGATGAAACTGTCGCCTGTTCCTCGCTGATACTCAGGCTGTACTCATTGCCCTTATATTCGCCCTCATGCAACTCTGCAATGTGGTGATCTGTTAATTCATAACCTTGAGGTATCAAACTGTTACGTGTATGGGAATTAACTCGCTTGCACACACAATACATTCAGAGGTAAAAAAATAAGAGAATTACCATATCAGTATCTCATTTTTAACTTCTGAGCTGAATCTTCAAGTTATGTTATGTATGATTACATATTAATCTGGTATATTAACATTCTGTCTGGTGTATAATTTTTATATCAGCTCTATTGTACAATATTAACATTCAGTATGATGTACATTATTAACATTCAGTATAGTGTACAATATTAACATTCAGTATAGTGTACAATATTAACATTTAGTATGATGTACATTATTAACATTCAGTATAGTGTACAATATTAACATTCAGTCTGGTTAATTAACTTCTTACATAGTTAGCCCCTTATTAATTAAAGCCTATCAATCTAATTTTTGTGCCTTTGGGAAAATTTAAAACCTCCATAAGTAAAAATTTAATTACATTAACTCGAGTTCTTAACCCCGAGTTAATGTAGTACTATGATTTTGAGGTCAGGGTCCTGCTGTAGAACTATTTGATGAGATCAGGTCACTCAGATAAACTGTAAGTGGTAAATTTGGGTCTTGATATGAGAGAACGGGTCTATGCAGTGAGTGTGCATCATATAAAAAAAACATCATGCCCCATGCAGTTTATGATGGGGGAAAAACTGTGACCATGTATTTGGTGTAAAATAATGATTCTACAGTGTATTTTCAGATGGTTTTTATGGTTTTATTCTCAGTTTCTTGGTATCATTTGATAGAATGGAAGATATGTTATAGAAATAGAGATGATTTTGATTGGTTTCAGGACTGGAAGTAGCTTGAAATTGAGCTCAAAGTAGCAGAAACATTCGATTTTTGCCGATATTCCAAAGGACACAAATCAAGCATCCAACTGGTCAGTTTAATATACGTTCACAAATGCAGTGACATTATTTATACAATTATTACAATAATGTAGTAGTCTGTATAACAGTAAATCTTCTGTTTTTTTGTGTGAATAAAAATTCAAAATGGAAAGCAAGTGTAATATAGGAGTCTTGGGGACATAACTAATGAACAGAAGAAATGTTGTTTTAGTGCCATTAATGTCTACATTGTTTATTCTGGACCTTATTTCAAAAGTGCAATTTTTTGTGTAAAATTGGCCAAATTACCAACGTCTGATCACTTTATTAGGTAGTTGAAATAGTTAAATGGGCAGTTTCTTGTGCTCAATCGATACAATGGAAGGCATACTAGTGAAATAGCTAAGAATCTGGTCAACTGGGACAATGGAAAATAGGACTTAGAGTGGGTAAAATTGCTAATGTGTAAATATTGAAGACCACTAACTTTGCAAAAGCATAATTCCATAAGTTTTCTATCAAATTTTGTACTTTTGGTGTTGTTACCTTTGGAAAAAGATTCCTTCACTGTCATTTCATAAGAAAAAATATTTTCTTTTTGGGGGGAGGGGGGGAGGATTCTTGGACCCTGTGGACATGTTTCAGACTGAGGGTCTGGGCCTTCAAAGGGTTAATAACATATTCCATAAGAAAGTTGACAAAACTTGATACTAATGCAGGATGTACAAAAAGATGTAATCCTAGAAGAGAATCAACAATGAAATTCTAGGATTTTTTTTATTTGAGTATGATGGCAACTCACCAGAATATGAGCCTTCCTTCCTGTGTGATGGAAGGTTGGTATCCTTAGCGCGAGTTGGTCTCTGCTCTCGCAGCCCCATCTGTGTTTCTCTTGCATTCTGGTACATGGAACTGATTTGGTGTAGGAGTCGCAAGAGAGGCATATTCACCTGAAAATAGAATTTTCATTACTTATACAAGATATCCTTACTGATGCTTTTCTCTGAGTAAACATTCTCCATGCTATATTTACTATCTACAGCATAACTTTAAAGGAGGGTTACACAAATAACCCGCACACAAAAGAGAGAAGCTTACGACGACGTTTTGGTCCGAAACGTCGTCGTAAGCTTCTCTCTTTTATGTGCGGGTTATTTGTGTATCGTTCCAGTCACGGTATTGTGCCTTTTTTGTTATTTAAAGGAGGGGTTTGGGATACTGCCAGTTTGGAGTGGCATCTAAACTGTCATATCTGAGCACCTCTGCAAAGACAGTGATTATGTATGAATAATGGTGAAAGCACTGAATGATGATGAAAGTCTTTTTTTTCTTTCTTTGGTCACCTGCCTTGGTGGGAAACAGCTAGTGTTAAAAAAAAAAATCTTTCTTTCTTTCAATACACTGGCCATATCCCACCAAGGCAGGGTGGCCCAAAAAGAAAAATGAAAGTTTCTCTTTTAAATTTATTAATTTATACGGAAGAAGGGGTTACTAGCCCCTTGCTCCCAGCATTTTAGTCGCCTCTTACAACAAGCATGGCTTACGGAGGAAGAATTCTGTTCCACTTCCCCATGGAGATAAGAGGAAATAAACAAGAACAAGAACTAGAAAGAAAATAGAAGAATACCCAGAGGGGTGTGTATATATATGCTTGTACATGTATGTGTAGTGTGACCTAAGTGTAAGTAAAAGACGCAAGACGTACCTGAAATCTTGCATGTCTAAGAGACAGACAAAAGACACCGGCAATCCTACCATCACGTAAAACAATTACAGGTTTTCGTTGTACACTCACTTGGCAGGACGGTAGTACCTCCTTGGGTGGTTGCTGTTTACCAACCTACTACCTAGGAAAAAAATAATTACCCCGACGCTGCTGCCACAGTCTGGCAGATATTATTGTATCTTTTGCCTCTGGCAAAACAGTGATGCTGTGAATGATGGTGAAAGTTTCTTTTTTGGGTCACCCTACCTAGGTGGGAGACAGCCAGTGACTTAAAATAAAAAAAAAAAACACTTGCAGCCGACAATTTCCTGCCTGCTGGTCATTTCCATGTACGTCTACCTCCAGAACACTACATTATAAAACATTAAATGTCACAAGACTATAACAGCCAGTGTGTGAATTCAAACAAGGAAAAATTCTTAATAATTTTGCCTGTAACACCTTATTTTATACTGGACAACAATGCCCAACCAAAGTTCACCTTGCTAAGTCCACTGTTGTAGAGGTGAAAAACTATTTATCATTAACTTGGATCCTCAGACAGAAACATCTTCGTCATGAATGGAACAGGAGTAATGCTGCCACATAAAATAATTATTTTTTAAGCAAAGGAATTAGAAACAGAGGAGTAGGCCTACTGACCCATGAAGACAGAACCTCCACACAATCACTGACACACACATACATACATACATATTTCAAAAATTTATTCCAAACACAAAAGCTCACCTGTTGTGCAATGTAGTTAACATTGAGGGAGAAGTGAACCATGGTTGATGTGTGTTGCTTTAGTGCACTACGTGACACAAACAGCGTTGGTTGATGGCTCACCCACTCTCTGGAGTCATCTGCCACTTTGCTCACATCAATTTCTAGTCCAACATGCTCACAAAGAAAGGCTGGAACCTCACTTCCAATGTCTAAGAAGAATTTACCTGCAAGGTGCATCAAACAAAAAATAAGAACTAAGAGTAAAGTTCTCATAATTAAAGTTATGCTCTACTAAACATTTTCACCTGTATTCATAAAGTATGACAATAGCAACTCATCACCATAGTCTTGTAGAATCTACAAGACTATGGTGTTCATCACTTGCTCCTAGACTGAGGGACTGATTACCTCATCTCCCATTGTCTTCTGTATATATTTCTTATTTTATTTTATTATCACACTGGCCGATTCCCACCAAGGCAGGGTGGCCCGAAAAAGAAAAACTTTCACCATCATTCACTCCATCACTGTCTTGCCAGAAGGGTGCTTTACACTACAGTTTTTAAACTGCAACATTAACACCCCTCCTTCAGAGTGCAGGCACTGTACTTCCCATCTCCAGGACTCAAGTCCGGCCTGCCGGTTTCCCTGAATCCCTTCATAAATGTTACTTTGCTCACACTCCAACAGCACGTCAAGTATTAAAAACCATTTGTCTCCATTCACTCCTATCAAACACGCTCACGCATATATTTCTACAGTCTTCATATTATGTATTGTATTGATAAAGTCACTGGATGAGAAAATGTCTACAAAGTAAAGATACCCAGATTCTGCACATGTGTCTAATTCATCATATTGTTGATACTGAATATCACTGATATATGACATCCTCTTTATCAGGCAGTAAAAAAAGTTAACTAAAAGCCATACTTCTTGCCATTTTTGGGTTATCCTGGGTTATTAACTTTCTGGGATTAATAATCTGAAGAATGTTGTCTTCATCTTCAACAATGTAAACAATAATATCTTCTCCTTACATAATATCTCACGTCACATCTTGTCAGCAGTCCTAGTTTATACCTAACAAACAACTACACTACTTAACTAGACATTTATTTCTATACTTCTTAAACATATATTTATGAAGCATTATTAAACTGTATGAAACTTTTTTGGAAACAAAAGTTCATTCATCTGTAAAAAAGATTGTTTTTAGTAATGACTTTAAATAAGCAAGCAAATTCCACGCAAAAGTAATTTCAGCTTCCACGGATAAAATTAAAGACTAATATTAGTTGGAATGAATGATCCACAGCATAAAGGTTAATATGTTGAATTCTCAACTACAGAGTCCACATTGGTATGCATGAGTTGAATGTACTAAGTAATTACTTACCATGTTATGCACTGACTGATCACTGTTATCCTAGTCATGGGTTAACCCTATGAGCAGCGTACTAAGCAGTCACTTAACAAGACATGCTGAGAACTGATCATTGTCATACACAAGTGATAGGTTAGCTCATCTTTCCTAGACTTAGATTATATATAATTATTCCTCCTCTGAAGGAGGGGTGTTAATGTTGCAGTTTAAAAACTGTAGTGTAAAGCACCCTTCTGGCAAGACAGTGATGGAGTGAATGATGGTGAAAGTTTTTCTTTTTCGGGCCACCCTGCCTTGGTGGGAATCGGCCAGTGTGTTAATAAAAGATAAAATAATTCCTTCAGTCCGACAATATCACATTAATATGTCAGTGTAACTGGACATCTCAATTATTTTTGTTTTTAAACTCAACAGCCATTTTCTGCAAAGGCAGGGTGACCCCCAAAAGATGAAAACACATTCACCATCATTTATTCGACTGCCGTCTTTCCAAAATTGCTCTGACATCATAATCTGACTATCCTCTGGCTTTAAAATCCCCACCCCCTCCTTCAGAGTGTAAACACTACCCTTCCCACCTCCATTACTAAAGTCCGGCTAACTGTTTTTTTTAATTCCTTCATAAAACTTTTGTTTAAAGTCTTAGCTAGCTATTATATTGTGACTTAACTGTAGGGATTGTAATTTTACTTATTACTTTCATTACCTCTCCATGGGGAAATGGAGAAAAATCCTTCCTCTGTAAGCCATGCATGTCATAAGAAGTGGCCAAAATGCCAGAAGCAAGGGGCTAGTATCCTCTTCTCCTGTATAAATTACTAAATGTAAAAAGGGGAAAAATTTTTGTTTCTTCTTGTTTTGGGTCACCCTGTCTTGGTGGGAGATAGCAAAGTGTGCAAACAACAAAAAAAATTCCATTACCTAACTTAATATTTCTGCCCAAATAGCCAATTGTCACATGTAACTGAGAGGGCAAAGCTGTCTGTGAGAACACTGGCAGTTTTTGTTTTGTTATATTTACAATGTGCTATTTAACCCTTAAACTGTCCAAACATAGATCTATGTTCGCTCGCTTAGCGCTCCGAATGTAGATCTACGTTTTTTTTACATAAGAAAGCATGTAAAATCGAACGTAGATCTACGTTCGGAGCACTACCCAAGCAAACGTAGATCTACGTTTGGACAGTTTAAGGGTTAAAACTGTTCATTCATTCTGCACTTCACACAGATACAGTTTCTAACATTATTAAATTTACACTATCATTATTAACATGCTGCTGGCATGACCAGTTCACTGTCATATTACGTGAATCATAATTACAAAGAAAGAAAAAAGTTGGAAATAAATATTTCATATTCCACAATCAACATCTATAAATGGTTCTCTCTCATTAGCCAAAAGTGCCAGTGAACTCAGAAAAATTCCCATCACTTATGCTGAAAGAGATACTAGCACAGGCAAGCACAGCACCCTATAGACAGAGTGGCACCCCCTCGCAGAGAAATTAGCATTATTATACATGGCACCAATTGTTCAAACCTCACTACTAATTTAAGATGACGCAGCAGCAGTATTGGGATCTCAGTGACGGAGGTAGTGCCAGCATACTTATTGAGAAGAAATGCCCAAGTCCTGAATTCACTGAGGTGCAGTTTTTGATTAGGCAGAGAAGTTAAGGGTTAGCTAACTGCATTAATTTATAAGCATTATGACTGAAAGCTTGATAGGTTATGCTTCATATTAAAAATTTTGAACAGATAATTCTTTTATTTGTCGGGCAACTATGTATCTGTGCTGACCAAGGCACATCAATCCTTCACACCCTCATTATGTACTAAATAACGTATGACACTTGGGATTATTAATCAGTGAATTTTAATCTCTATACCAGCATAAAAAGCTTATCTGAGGTATTTGCCATTGTTTGTCATGGCATGCAATACATAAAACTTTGTGCAGTCAGAAATTATGAAGCAACTGTTAACCAGGCTGGCTCCAGTGTAAATATGCTAAAAGTTGGTGAATCTCAGGGTAGATGCTGGGAGAAGCAGACAGGAGGGTCCATCACCTATACTTCATCAAGACCCATCACCTACCAGTAGCTTCACAGTTGTCTCCAGAAGTGCTGACTGTGTTACCTGGATGCAGACCAGTCTTTCTCTTCTTGCGGTTCTGTTTGGAGGCCTCTGACTCTATGATGTCCACTCTAAGAGTCTCCACACTTCCTGTGATGCTCACATTGGATCCCAGCTGGTCAAGAGCTCCTCCTGTCACCTGGTATCACAATCAATTTCTATAAAGTCATCAATAATAAAAGAAAAGTTAATATAGTTCAGAATTTGCTTTAACTAAAAAAAAATAATTGATCATGAATGAAAGAGATTGTCAGCTACATTACACTTGCAATTAAGTTACAGCATTGCCTCACTTATAACAATATGGTGTTACTGTATAACATTTCAGGGAGGAGATATACAGTATTTTTTATATAATTGGCATTTCCTAACAAGGGTGAGTGACATAAAATGAAAACAATTCACCATCACTCATTCAACAGTTTTCTTTCCAGGGGAGTATGGACACTGCAGTTCCAATAATTTACTGAAGTACAACATCCACATCCATCCTTCACAGTACAACCACTGTACTGCCCACATTCCAATATAATTTACTTATATTAGCTTTCATAATATTGTAATACTGCACAGTAATTCAACTCATGGAAAAAAAAAATGGAGCATGTTCAAACCTGCTGAGTGATGACTCCAATTGCTGAAAGTAGAGGTTCAAAGATGACATGAGCTTCTAGAAAGTGAGCACTCTGTGGAGGCTCAAGGAAAGTGTTGGTGTCTCTGGCTGATTGGTATTCCCTACGTTCACTGCCACCTTCTGTCTTATGGTTCAGACCTTCCTGCTTAAAGCAAAATTGGAAATCACATAAATACTGTATTATTACACTCTACACAGTGCTGTACACACCAGTCTTTCCCATATTAAGAAACATGTTTTTGAAATATATTAGCCATTTCCCACCAAGAAGTGAATGGACATCACAATTCAAGTGATCCTCCCAACAATGAATGTTGATAATTATTTAATTTGTTAGCATCATTTACAGCAGTATATTTTTCATGTAACACATCACATTGAAGAAATTTTAAAAACCTTGTTATGCTATACTCACAAATAGCTGATGAATAAATGATAACTGTACACAGCACATGACAGACCAAAACCAGAAAATACAACATAGTGTGGTGTTCAAACCTCCCATGAAAAAATGCAAAGAAGAAAGGTATAAGATCATAAAAGATGACAAAACTTTGAAGATTTTTTAACACCATCAAGATGGAGATCAACAAGACACCTGTAAAGCAAGATGGAGCAAGAAGCAACATTCCCATAGCTGCCATGGCTGTGTGTTCCATCAGAGACGTCACCAGGAAGAAAAATCCCTATGAGACATCTAACAGTGAAGCAAGGGTGTACAATATATCATGAAGGGTATGTAGCATGATCTGCTAATTGGGATGACAACTACAATGTTTGTGTTTTACACAGATCCAAAGATCACCTCATGCACTGGAACAAAGAAATAATGACCAACAAAAAAACAAACAGGGATAGATGCCATTGTATTGAAGAATCCTTAACTGCTACTGCAAACACCATAGAAGAAAGAACTGGCAAATGCATACCAGAAACGAATATGCTAGGGTGAGGTGAGAGGCTGAGCTACAATCTGAGAATGACAGCAGTAAAGACCAAGGTTGAACTAACCAAAACCGCTTCACATCTATGTCAGAAGAAAGACGACTATAAGGACCAAGCAATTTGAATGAAAAAGAGTTCATGAACAATGACAAGGAAGTCTGTGAAGTGTTACTCAAATGATCTAAGAAGGTCTTTTCGGTGGAAACAGGCAATACCAGAAAGACTAGGAAACAAGGTGTGCTAACTGGTACTGGATGCCATTCATACAACAAGGAAAGAGGTAAAGAAACTCTTGAAGGAACTGGGTACATCAAAGGCAACAGGACCTGACAAGGTATCACTATGGATTCTGCAAGAGGAAGCAGAAGCACTGTTTGAACCACTAGTTATGGTCTTCATTAAGTCAATGGATATGGGCCAGTGGCCAGAGATCAGGAAGACAGAATATGTAGCCCACATATTTAAGAAAGAAGACAGAAAGCAATGAACTACAGACCAACTTCTCTGATATACATGCCATGAAAGATAAAGGAGAAAATTATCAGTTAAGCAGCAGAATACTTGGAGAGAAGTGGAGTTCTATGACAATGCAACAGATGTACAACATGAGAAAGGAATGGTGGCTTGCATTTCTTTAGACCGAAAGAAGGCGTCTGATATTATACCAGCATACGCTACCTCATGACTCAGACAAAGTTCAAGTCACCAAGGCACTACTTTGGACAATACGATGGCACACATTCTTTACCTGTGGAAAAGTTACCGTAGGCCTGTTAGCATCTGTGGTGCGTGCATACTCCTGTTGACGTACCATCCAATTGTATAAATTTTCATGGTCTTTTTCACAGGTAACAGTAGGAGGTCGTCCAGGAGTTGCCAGGCCAGACCCCCGTCCACCTTCTAAGCTAGAGGATGATACATTGTCTGAGCCAGAACTTTTGCTACCACCACTATGATTATCCCGGGCTGCTACACCACCAGCTGCTCCGCCACCAGATGGTTGACCTCCACGCAAAAATGCTAAGTGGCCACCAATATTTGCACCAAATTTTGGAAACTGAAACCTGCAATACATATAATATATACACAAAATAGAAAGTTTTTTAATGAAATGTGTTAAAATAGTGAAAAAAATATCTTTCATTTATATACTAGATTTTTACCAAAGGTCTAATTAAAAACTCTTGTTAGGCATTTTAGGAAATAGCCTTTAAGCAACTTTTTCAATGAGCTGAAGCATAATACTGTGCAGCATTTCCGTTATGCGTTTAAATTCAAACAAATAGTTACATTACTTAATTTTTAATGAACTGCTTAAAACTTATTGAACTAAAAATACTTATTAAATATAATTTCCAATTATTTGTCACAATATACCTTGCTGGTGATTCAAAATTGGTATTGAAGCTTGGCAGGATAACAGAAGCCCTGGATGACCTTGGGGGATAAGATGGGAGGGAGCGACGAGGAGGAAGCTGTGTTGACTCTGAACTCATCACACCATCAGTCACATCCTCACCACCATTTGTAACACTGCCATCTGATTCTTAACAATAACATAAAGATAAACCTAATTATAGAAGACACATGTATTTTCATGGCAAAAGAACCTGAAAATGAACAGAGAAATCATGAGATACAAAGAATGGAAAGAATATCTAGAGGTCCAGTCATAATATTTCCTTGGTCTTACTCACAAGGCATCATAAGAACATCCAGAAGCCAGAAGTAAAGGCCAGTAGCATATATCCAAGAATCATATTCTAGTTGTGCAAGTTCTAGTCATCAAAAATGCTTCACTCTCAAAAAACAAATACAGTGGACCCCTGGCTTACGATATTATTTCATTCCAAAAGTATGTTCAGGAGCCATTACTGAACGAATTTGTTCCCATAAGGAATATTGTGAATTAGATTAGTCCATTTCAGACCCCCAAACATACACGTACAAACGCACTTACATAAATACACTTACATAATTGGTCGCATTGGGAGCTGATCGTAAAGCGGGGGTCCACTGTACAGGTAAACATCATTATTTTCATTTCTGTTATCCCAAAATTACTAACATAATTAATGAACCACCATTAGGTCAATAATTATTTAAGAAATTTCCTGTTCTGATATAGCCAATACTGATCTCAAGCTCATGAAAAGCTTACTGGTACTATGCTGTATATAACCAAAAGATGACAACATTACTACTGTCACAGTAGTAGCTATCTGATCAGCACTTATGCAAACAGCTTTACTCACAGAACAAGAAAGTGTGGATAACAGACAAACAAATATTAAAAGGTAAATGAAAATTGAGAGACCTACCATGACCTGGCTGAGAGTTGAGGGAACCTCCTTCAGCCTCCAGCAGTGTAGTTTTTTCATCTGTCACTTCTCCGGCCATCAGGCTGGGATCAAATCTTGGAGTTGTGCGACCCTCAGGAGCGGCATTTGCTCTGTCAAGGGAATGTGTAATGATAATCTCCATAAATAAAATCTGGTATCAGTGAACTATTGAGATAGTGTAAGAGTGTGAATGATGGTGAAAGTGTTTCTTTTATGGGTCACCCCGCCTCGGTGGGAGCCACCCATTGTGTTAAAAAAACATGAGATTGCACCCCATAGGATGCAGACAATATATTTAGAAACAATACTTAGTTTCTTCTCCAAGGGAAAATGGAACAGAATTCTTCCTCTGTAAGCCATGCATGTTGTAAGGCAACTAAAATGCTGGGAGCAAGGGTCAGGTAACCCCTTCTCCCACATAAATTACTAAATTTAAAAAGACAAACTATCGTTTTTCTTTCTGTTTTTTCTAGATCACCCTGCCTTGGTGGGATATGGCCAATTTATATATAAAAAAAAAAAAAGCTTTAGTTTCTGTACAACCATCAATGAATACCAACTCTGCATTGATTTTTCAGTAGTAGGAACCTCTCATTTTACACAGCATTATTCCACAGTCATACCTTCTAAACATTACTTATCTAACCAAGCTTTCCCACTTCATGTGATACAACACAGTTTGTGTGTTCTGTGTTTAACCCGTAAATGGTCCAAACGTATATATACGTTTTTTCAACATTTGAAAGTATGTAAAAACAGTAGATCTTTTTGTTTTTTACATTTGAAAATGTGTAAAAAAAACTTTGATCTACTTTTTTTTTTGTTATATTTGAAAATATGAAAAAAAACGTAATCTACTTTTGTAGCACTACACATGTGAACGTAGATCTGCTTGGACCGTTTACGGGTTAAGCTAATTTAAGGTGCTGGATTCTAGTTTTGCTTCTGCTAGCATTATAGTCAACATAAATAAACATTGGTTTATCACATTTACTAGATCAATAAATTCCAACTTATAACTATAACTTGAGTCCTGAAGGCAGAATGACAATGCAGGCACTCTGAAGTAAAGATGGGGATGATACAGTTAAGAGGGCAATCTGACTATGATGTTAGCACATTTCTGAAAACAGCAATAATGATTAATGTCTTTTCTTCTCCTGAATAATGGTTACCGTCTTTTTTTCTTTGGGTCACCTAGCCTTGATAGGAGAGAGCTGTAAATTAAAAAAGATAAACCTCAACCATGTCTCCTGGTGACTGCTGATGACAGTAACGGCTTGCCTAACCTATGGACATGATTTGCCTATACTAGTGGATTTTTCCACCAGTAACTCCAACTCCTGCTGCTTCAACTCACCTGTCTACAATATATAAGCCACCTCTACTCACACAAGCTGTACTTTTCTGTTAGACTGATGGAATGAACACATTAACTCCAGGCTAAGGGACTTATTACCTCAACCTCCTCCTCATCTTCCACCATTCTTCTCTGTATCAGACTGAAGAAGTCACTGACTGGCAAAACAATTCCACAATAAGGGTTCCCGTATGTTGCACAAGCGTCTCATTTTCAATACTAACATCATTTGGCTAATAATGGGTGAAAATGAACCAGAAAAAACAAGAGTGGATTGTGCACCTTTAGTTATTACTTCCCTCCATGGGGCAAGACTAACAGCAGTGCTGTAACTGGTGTTAATAACAACTACTTCTATTCCTGTTCTTCTTTCTTCTTTCAACAAACCGGCTGTATCCCACCGAGGCAGGGTGACCCAAAAAGAAAAACAAAAGTTTCTTTTTTTAACTTTAGTAATGTATACAGGAGAAGGGGTTACTAGCCCCTTGCTCCTGGCATTTTAGTCACCTCTTACGACATGCATGACTTACGGAGGAAGAATTCTGTTCCACCTCCCCATGAAGTGTTTTAAAGACAACTTATATAAATACCTATATGTGTAGGTGGGTCGTGTCTGCTTGTTCCTGAATGTTTGTTCCATCAGCAGGGGCATGTAGAGAGCATTCTTCCATTGTCGACTCAGCACAACTACTCCCTAACACAGTTAACACATATTAAGTGCTGGAATAACAAAATCATGTTTGTCTTCAATCATTATATTAAGCAATAACCAGCAATATAGATATGGATGTAATGATAAATATAATGATGAATTTTACTGGCAATACAACTAAACATAGAGGAAGACTCAGGGGCAGCACCAAGGCAAAGCTTCGGGGAACTTCAGCTCTCCCAAAAGTTCTCTCAGCCCCCAAAGCCCCCTAATAAAAATAGAAATAATGATAATGCAGGTCTCCTAGCCTCCCTTTCCAACCAGAAAGCCACCCCCGAGTCTCCCCAGTATAGAAATTTAGTGAAGAAAATTAAAATTTCTAAATCAGTGAAGATGCCTTCCTCCATGCATCACAAATCATCATGAAGACTAAATTGTGTGAGAAACCTGTCTGAGTGTAGCAAGTTTGGGAAGATGTGGTGGGAGGAGGTTGCCCTCAATGGTACGTGGTGAAGACTGCAGGACATAGCGACGCAGCACAGTGCACAGCTGGCAGGATGGATCCTCCTGAAGAGTCTGGCTCAAAGGCATCAACTTCTCATACTTGTTCTGAAATGTTAATCTAGGTATTAAAGATTTTTATTATCAATGAATGAGTAGATCAAGTGTCTAATTCATACCAGTTATGTGTATGTTTGTTTATATGATTGTTAACGAAGAGCAATGGTTGTTGTGTCCCAGTTTGTGTCTAGTTCATACCACACTCCCATGTGCATGTTTATGGTTGCAGAAGTCAATTCTCAGCTCCTGGCCCCACCTCTTAACTTGCCATTCTCTAGATTCACTTCCTCGTAGCCTCATGGGCCCTATCATACCTACTCTTAAAACTATGTATGAAGCCTGCCTCCACCACTTCCTCACCACGATTATACTGCTTCCTGTGGCTCAACTCTGAGTTATATTATATTATCTGGGAAATAGAATAAATCTTCTAGTTTTGTGTGATTATGAATTCAAAATGGAAGGCAAGTATAATATTGGAGAGGTCTGAGGACATGACTAATGAAAAAGGAAATGTTTTAGTGCCAGGAATGTCTATAGGTTTTATTGTGCACTCTTATTTTAAAATGTCATTTTCTGAATAACTTTATAAGTAAGAAATTGGCTGAATGGAGCAATGGAATTGACTTAACAAGACTAAGAGTGAGCAAACCCGCCAATGCTTAAATTGTGACTAGACTGCTAACTGTGCGCCTGTGAAATTTCATAAGTTTTTCCATCAAATTTAATACTTTTGGTGTCATTATCGTCAGAAAAAGATTATCTACCATTTCAGAAAAAAAAAAAAAAAGGTGGACACTGGGAGCAATATTATTTTCAGGAGTCTGGACAGTGAAAGGGTTAAATACCTTAACAGGAACATGGAGAGACTGCACATCCAATGCTTCAGCCATCAAGGATGCCATGACCCCCAGCCTGCGGCTCTCTGAAGCATGGAGAAACTGGATGACAGCCACAGTCAGCCGATCACTAGGGTTCATCCAGGCATTGATGGAGGGAGATGCTGTACTGAGCAGATTCCAGTCCAGTCTGGGGTATGCAAATAACAACATTTAGGAAAATACATAACATGTAGGTTACGATGAAAATAAATGGTATAAAATACCGACACACTGGAAACATAAACACATATGCAGTTTAATGTGATCCTTTATTGACAACGCTTCGCCCACACAGTGGGCTTTTTCCACCCCAGGTAGATCTGTTTGTGACTTGAAAAAGCCCACTGTGTGGGCAAAACATTGTCAATAAAGGATCACATTAAACTGCAGATGTGTTTATGTTTCCACACGTAGGTTACATTCCTAAAAATTAGTGAAGTAAAAAACATACAGGAAAAATAGGGTTACACTCCTGACACCTCCAAATCTGCCAGAGAATTATTTTATTATTGTAATCTTACATTCCTGAAATGAGTGAGTATACCTTTTAATGAGTTCCAAGAGTTTTTCTACTCCCGAAGCCCAGCCATCCATATTGACCACAGTGCAGGTATTAAACCTCTGACCTAATGATACTCAATTTTCAATATCTATTAAATAAAAAGTATGTGAAAGCCATTTGAGATTTTTATAGTACCCAACACTTGGAAACAGTCATATTCTTGCAGCAACACACAACCAAAATGACACAGCATCACCTACTGAACCAATTAACATTAATGTCTCCCAAGGCAACATTCTAAGTCCTCTATTACTGTAAATGGCTGTATATCAGTGACCTACCAAATACTGCCATCAACTCAAATCAATATTCTCTGCTGATGGCACTGCTACTGTTGTCTCAAAAAGTGACCTAACTGCCTTCAATGACATAGTAATTTTTTTTTTAACACATGGGTTGTTGTCCTCCTACTGTATGCATACTTATTTTCCACACTATACGTTCAGATGCTCTGTATGAAAAAACTGCAGGATAAAGATTAATGTCAAATAAGCGATCAGTGGATAATCGATGATCTGCTTTATTGTTCTTTGCAATAACTCAGCATCTTTGAATTTTTCTTTTTTTTGTGTGTGTGTGCATACCTACTTCATTTTATAAACTGAACTTTTACAAGTCTTAACATACTATACCTGGTATAATCAATTTTCTTGGTAATAGGAGTATGTGGAGGAGCAGCAAAGTTAAACCAGACAGTTCTCAGCTCCACCACAAAGGAAGTTATATCTCTCTTGTCACCCTTCATCTGTAACAATGTTCAATTTACATCCACAGAAAATATCACAGAGTTTGCATTAAACATAAAGTTAACAATATGAAAAAGTAACTACACGAAGGGAGATCATTTGTTCATATTTAACAATGCAATATTTGTTCATATTTAACAATGCAATATTTGTTCATATTTAACAATGCAATATTCTGATAAATGCCATATTATACCCATTGTTCACTGCTTTATATCTCAACACTTTACAACAACATACATCTGTAGTCTAGTCATATTTCAATGGTTTTAGCACTCTCTTGACCCCTATCCTGACTCTGAAAATTAAGTGTAACATTTTGTGAAAATCACGTACATAGTGTATGTTCCACAGATCAATCCATAAACAAAGCCCATTCACTTATCAACAGCCCAAGAAGCTTTAAATTTATTCAAAGATAGCTATCATAGCTGTCTGTTGACATGCTAGCTGTGCTAACATTTTGTTAACACACTGATAGTTGGTGGCAAACCTCAGTGTGATAAATTTCTAGTTCAGCAGTGTAGCCTCTTCAACATTATTATATTTGGTGCAAGGAGTTTAGGTATGATATTAGTTGGTAATTCTTTTTACTTTTCTCGCTAGACATCTCTCATAATTACTTAACTAACAGAAAAGCTTCTTTGTTCTTAGAGGCTAAATAAAGGGGGATCCCAACAACAATAAATGAGTTGCCATGTTAAGTGTTTCAACTTACTAACGAGTTGTTTGTATCTCAGAACCTGATTTCTCATAGAAAACAATACTGTATTACAAAAGAACTGTCATATATTTCACAAGTTGGTAAATGCTGATTGGCATTTAAACATTTATTTTAAATATTATGCCTTTTTTGTGTACCTTGTTTGTAAGTGAGAATATTTGTAACTAGGGGTATTTGTAAGTTGGGAATTTCCTTTGTAGTTTTCAGTGCATAGTTGTTTAGCACTGGTGCTACTAATGTTTAACATACCTGAACTACTGGTAGGTCTTTAAGGCTGTCATTGCCTGATGAAAGAGAGTGATCCACTCCTGAATGACTTGATATGTTAGAAACTTGAGACAAGGACGCAGAACAAAGACGGTCAGACAGTTCACGGCGGGAATCAGGACCTGTTCTTTGGGGTTCAGTAGTGGATGTACCAGGAGCTGAACTACTGCTTGGAGCAGCCCCACTGCCTGCAGATGCTGCAGGACCATTGTTTCCACATGGGGCACTACCATCGTGTCTACCACCTCCCTCTGTTTGCTGACCAAAACCTTTCCGTTTCACAGCTCTGTTGAGTATAGTAAATAAACTGGTGCTTGACTGTATAGGTACAACTTAATAATGTCAGGAATTGGTTCCAGATCTCAAAATGCTAAAGTGGGTATATAGAAATAAACTCTAAGTGAGGTTAAAGAAGGAAAATATTTGACCCTAAATATATCTGTGGAGACAATGAACTTTGTCCATGGAAGCAAAGAGGGAAATGTATGAGAATATAGTTATACCAGCAATCTTATATGAGTGCAAAGCATGGGTGGTGAAAGTTGCAAGAAGGAGAAGGCTGGAGGCAGTGGAGATGTCATGTCTGAGGGCAATGTGTGGTGTGAATATAATGCAGAGAATCTGTAGTTTGGAAATTAGGAAGAGGTGCGAAATTACCAAAACTATTATCCAGAGGGCCGCGGAGGGGTTGTTGAGGTGGTTCGGACATGTAGAGAGAGTGGAACAAAATACAATGACTTCGAGAGTGTATAAATCTGTAGTGGAGGTAAGGGAGGGTAGAGGTCAGCCTAGGAAAGGTGGGATGAAGGATGTTTTGTGTATGAGGGGCTTGGACTTCCAGCAAGCATGCGTGAGTGTGTTAGATAGGAGCAAATGGAGACGAATGGTTTTTAGGACTTGACATTCTGTTGGAGTGTGAACAAGGTAACATTTATGAAGGAACTCAGGGAAACCGGCAGGCTAGACTTGAGCCCTGGAGATGGGAAGTATAGTGTCTGCACTCTGAAGGAGGGGTGTTAATGTTGCAGTTTTATAACTGTAGTGTAAGCATGCTTCTGGCAAAACAGTGATGGAGTGAATGATGATGAAGTTTTTCTTTTTTGGGCCACCCTGCCTTGGTGTGAGATGGCTGTGTTAATAAAAAATAAAAAAAATTATCACCCCTGTTATCATCTATAAGGACAAGCACTATAACCATCACTAAAAGAGATGGTGACACCATTTAAAAGAGGCTAACCCTTGATGGGACAGTGTGGGGTTGGTATGCAAATGTCACAGCTGATATAGAAAATTGGTATCAGTTTAAAAATTAGTCTGCATTGAAGGTGGAGCCATCAGGAGAAGATAGAACAAATTTACCATAGCAGAGCATGACTTACCATTTGACTTGACTTACCATTCTATATTAACTTAAGGATCATCCTCCCTCTCATAACTCTGTGTATGTCCTAGTTAGCATGGTACCTTAGTGAAGTTTATTATGCATCTTCCCTCTTCACCCTCCAGTTAAATCAATTAGTAATGATAATACTTGACCTATTTGTAATATTCCAGGTTTCCAGTGGCTAAGGAAACTAATTACACAATGTATGAAGCAAGTGGAGGTGTACAGTATATCTCCAATTTGAGAAGTGTAGGTTCCCTCTAGGCATAGTTTCAAACCAAGTTTAGATTTTCAGTGTGACTGGAGTAACTAACAAAGTTGATCAGCATAAGAATTAAAGTAGGTAACTGTGTATGCTTCTAAACTGTTGTATTCTGAGCACATCTGCAAAGACAGTGATAGTGTGTGAGTGTGGTGAAAGTGTTGAATGATGATGAAAGCATTTTCTTTTTGGGGATTTTCTTTCTTTTTTGGGTCACCCTGCCTCGGTGGGAGACGGCCGACTTGTTGAAAAAAAAAAAAAAATGTGGAGATAAGTAGGATTACAGAAGTTATTGTATGTGGTGTATGGGGATGCTACTGTAATCTATCAGTAAACATGATAAAGGGCAACAAACTAGCTATCACTTCTCTACCCACAAAACTGTTCTTCACATTAATAGCTACACACATGAATCACTGACCTCAGTGCAACATTTTCAAGGCCAGCTTCAAACATGATGAAACCCATGCGATCATCCTCCATGACTGGAGTTCCACTGGCACCACCATTCTCACTGTCGTCTCCCCGAGCACATCTTCGAAAACTGAACAACACCTGGCAAAATTAAAGTGTTTATAATGTATTTCAAAATATACAAATGTATTTTTCTTTACTGCAACATAATGTATTACATATGTACCTCAGTGTATTTCAAATTATGCTATACATTTTCTTATATGGCCAATTGCCCCTAGAAATTTGAGGAATTTTTTTAATTTTAATTAATCCGGAAAGCAGCAAAGTGAGCATGAAACATGAATATTAGATTACTCCAACAGCAAACAGATGGACCTTCAAGAGGATTATTGGGAATGAGAGGGGTAAGGGGGTGAGGGATGAGGGGGAGGAGAGGGGTGAGAGGGATGAGGGGGATGAGAGGGGTGAGAGAGGTGAGGAGGTGAGAGGGGTGAGGGATAAACTAGTTGTATTCAATGGGAGGGTAGTGCTAATTCCTTGGATCAGGAACCTATCACCACTAAGGCCTCTTCAAGGAGTACCTAATACCAAGGTACTCCTTGAAGAGGCCTGAGTGAGAAAAACCAAGTGAAGATGATGTGTTCTAGTTGAGTCTTTTATATGTAGATGTCTGGTCACCATCTGGTCCCCAGAATCATTTCTTAACCTCAGCTTAACAAGCACCTATCATAGTTGTGTATGACTCTAAAATTGGCATAATTATGACTTACCTTAGACCTGTGGTTGGGTATAGCTGTAACACTTGCATCCTTGAGAAGTGCACTCTCATTCTTAAGGCGTCGTAGCTGCACATGCACTTTATTTACATCAACAGAGACCATGTTTTCCTCTTGCTGTCGCTCTGAGGTTTCAATATACACTGGCTCAGCCAACAAGTCCACAGTCTGTCGGGCTTTGGACTTGCTCTTCAGAGGAACAATAAATTATTAGCAATGACAATTTAATGCCATTATACTCTACACAGTTAGCATAGTATATACAACTTAGCAAGTAATGATATGAATGTGCAGGTCTCTCATTATTTCACATTTTTAATCATATTAAAAAATTTGCCCATAAGAAGGCTAAAGGATAAGATGAAAAGATTCACTACAGGCCACAGTTTAAGGGTTGAATATGCCAAAGTCTTTTCCAAATGACAAACCTGAAGGTGTCGGGATTAGGTAATCTATATTAAGACGCCCCTACTAACTTAGATATTGCAACAATACTAACTTTAGAAAAAAGAGGAGGACTGACCTTCTTCTGCATGACAGGATCATGCGGGTTCCTCATGTACATCTGCACAGACTTCTTTGACTGATGGCCAGAGTAAAATTGAAGAGTGACACTGTCCAAACTCACAGAGATGAGGGACACACATGTAAGGTCTCGGATATTATCAAGAGCAGAAAAGGAAATAACTTCTTCTACTACTGATGCTTGGAGTAAGGTTACATTTATCTGCAAGAATGATTATAAAGTATGAAAGTTTTAAGACGACAATGACATACCAGGCAAGAATACAACTCTGCACACAAACTGGTGTTTTCTTACACGTTTTCTAAATCTGAAAGTATTGAACTTTAATTCATTGTTTTGAGCTCTTTCTTGGTGCTAAACACATCTAACCAAGAAAGTTCTTAAGACATATAACCAAGAAATAACTCAAACAATGATTCAAGCTGTAAACTATAACCCATTCTTACTTCACCACACATCATGACCCATTCTTACTTCACTACATACATGACTCATTCTTACTTCACCACACATCATGACCCATTCTTACTTCACCACACATCATGACCCATTCTTACTTCACCACACATCATGACCCAGTCTTACTTCACCACACATCATGACCCACTCTTACTTCATCACACATCATGACCCAGTCTTACTTCACCACACATCATGACCCACTCTTACTTCACCACACATCATGACCCATTCTTACTTCACCACACATCATGACCCATTCTTACTTCACCACACATCATGACCCAGTCTTACTTCACCACACATCATGACCCACTCTTACTTCACCACACATCATGACCCACTCTTACTTCATCACACATCATGACCCAGTCTTACTTCATCACATAATAAAGCTCGTGGAGCAGGACAGGAAGAGTGACCGAGTAGCAGCCAGTGAAGAGGCGGGGCCAGGAGCTGTGACTCGACCCCTGCAACCACAACTAGGTGAGTACACATCATGACCCATTCTTACTACACCCAACACACACACGATTCACTTTTACTATTCCACATCTCACAGCTTGACACTTAAACTGAGTGTCTGTGAGATTTCCATACTATTACGATGTTTAGAAGCCAAACTAATTGGCTTTATAGGAGTCAGTTTCTTAGCTTTATGAGTAAGGATGGTTATAACACTCACCCTGGGTACTGTGACTTGGCCCTGCATCTGCTGGAAGCAACTCTCCTGATACGTTGTGCTGAGCACTGCTGACTGTTCTGGTGTACCAGCCACTTTCTTATCCCGTAGGCGTGACCAATACATGTAACGCTTCTTCTTCAGAGTATTCTGGCCAGCAACAGCAGACAGAGACCTCATGTGGGCGTGGTTGATGATAGACAATGGATGAAGACTTTCTAAGACTGGAGTCAATGCCTTGAAAAAAAAAAATCATCCAGTGTCTTACTTTCAAGGGAAGTGGAGGCACTGCCCAGAAAAGATGGAAAAGAAGTTATTACAGAGGAAAAATAGTTTCACAATATATCTACAGTGTATTTAGCATCACAAGAAACAATTATCACCAGCAAAAACACAAATTATCTGGGTCACCTCACAGACTGTATTTGCAGCAGTTAAGTTTAAGTTTCTGGTCCTGTTCATCTTTATCCCCTTGTCTTTGGTCATCTTAATTCAAAGTCAATCCATATCTGTCCTATCAGTGTCTCTTAAACAATGATAGGAATGTTACAATCACACATTCTTTAGTGACTCATATACTGAGTTTTCTGCACTCTAAAGGAGGATGGGGATGTTGCAATCCTGAACTGTGATATCAACATGCTTCTGCCAAGACTGTGACTATATGACAGTGAAATTATTTTCTCTTTTTTTTGGGGGGTCACACTACCTCAGTGGGAGACTGCCATTGTTTAAAAAAAATAAATAAATAAAGTTGTGCTCATCAGCATACCTCAAGGAAGAGCTGTGCTGATTCCAGTGCCATAGGTGATAACATAATGTCCACATCCTTCTTGAGTTTGATGACGACTGTGGTGCGGGTGGTGTTGGGCTCACACATCCCACCCACAACATCCTGCAACATCAAGCATGATCTTTTTTTTTTTGTTCAACTCAGTTTAAGGACCAAGAGCTGTCACTCAACCTTGGTTCATTTTAAAGCCCAGCCAAAACGAAGGTATAATAATACCACCTTCTATATGTCACCCACAAGAGTCAACTAATTCCCAAGTACAGTGGTACCTCGAGTTTCGAACAGCTCCCAACTCGAACAACTATGAAAGTGTATTTCTGTAAGTACTTTTGTAAATGTATTTTTAGGGGTCTGAAACGGACTAATCTAATTTACATTATTCCTTATGGGAACAAATTCGTTCGGTATTGGCACTCGAACAGCCTTCTGGAACGAATTAAGTTCATAACTCAAGGTACCACTGTATTTATTTACTGCTAGGTAGACAGGGGCACCAGGTGTAAGGAAACTTGCCCATCGGGGCACTCTGCATACCTGCATTGACATATACTGCACCCTGACATACCTGCACTGACATATACTGTCCCCTGACATACCTGCAGGTCTTCATGACTCTGATCCTCTTGTATGTCTCCCCAAGTGAATATGGGAGTGTCCCAGGTATAAGGGTGAGATGGGGTGCGACCAGATACTGGGGGAGGCGACCGTGATGGGCCATGCCTTCCGCCTTCCACCATTCGTATAGCAGTGAATCCTTCACTAATCTTCTCAAAGACAGGAGTATAGCATTCAGAGGGTTGGCTGGTACTGGACTGGAAGCTTGGCATTGGGGCATCCCAGTTGAGGCATCGAAGCTGGAAAAACACGGCTAAGTGTACTGATTATGTCAAGAAATGCTCCTCGTGAAAGCATTTGGGCAAGATTCTATACATATCTCACTGCTTTGACATATGAAATAACATACGTGTACACTTGAAGATCAAGTTATGGATCATAAGTGAACATAAAGACATCAATCTAGATTATGAGAAAAATTGTGATATGAGAATTTGAAGGACATCAAGACTCAGATAGCAATGAACCACCAATCTAAAATATCAAAGTTAAATATTATATTATTTTTTATTAGTTTAAATTTATTTGCAACTTGTACCAACATCTTGACTACCCTGACTATTTTTAGAATATGATGGAGCATGAGGAAAACACACAGGTGCAGAACAAACTTCTAGTGTCATGTTTTACTCCAGACTATAACATCACAATAAAAACCAAACCATACCCCGGCTGGGATTGAACCCGCGGTCAGAAAGTCTCAAAACTCCAGCCCGTTGCGTTAGCCACTCTGACCGCAGGTCCAATCCCGGCCGGGGTATGGTTTGTTTGCAATCGTGTCATTACGATTTCTTGAGTCATCACAATAAAAGCTTGTACTGTACTTTGTTCATATCTCCATTATTGTCAGTAGTCTACTTTTGTATCCAAGGTGGAACATGTAGACACACTATTTATCATTTTAGCCATTAACTCTCTGTCTTCTAGTGCTACAATTAGCAACAGTATTTGCAACTATTAACAGCTTGGCTAATATAAACAAAAAATGAATTAAACATATTCCTGCATGTATATTTACATTAAAAAAAATTTTTTTAGAAATAATGTTATCCTTGGATAAGGTCAATGCAGGCTACCTGAGTCATATGGTTGATGTACGAAGACATGAGCAGAGGTGACTCAGTGATAGGCTTATTAAGCTGCATGTGTAGGTCTACCAGGGCAATGTCCTCCTGGGATGATACTGCTGATATAAATGAGGTGCTGGAGACACTTCCCACCTCTGAGCTGCTGTCTCCACTACAGTCCAAAGAGGCCTGCAAATTTGATGGGCTTAATTGCATAAAACAATCTACTTAGAACCACTTCAGAGTAAAGGCAGGATGAAGCAAACACAAACCTAACTTAATAGCAATGAGACATATATTTATGAGATCAAAAGTACTTGGGAAAATTTTGATTTCGAAAAATGTAGTACAACTAATGGCCCTTTGAGACCCCACACAGAATGACACATTCACATTAGAACCAGACAATCATTTCACTCCACCCTAGGAGAGTCTACCTTATACTCTTTTTGCACTCAGTTTAAGTTTCTGCTGTTGTAGTTTATATGCTGTTACTTACTTGTTTTGTTGGCCAGTGACACACAGGCACTTCAACAATACTCGATGTTTACACTATAGTGCAAGCATGATAAGAGTCTCAGAACTTTGTCACATTTCCAGCCAATGCTGGGCATAATAAATAAATATAAGCGAGTGGTGGTGAAATGTATCCTGTACTGAGCATAAGAATACAATTAACTCAACTGAGGCTAAGAAAAGCACTCACTCCATCACTGAGGCTAAGAAAAGCACTCACTCCATCACTGAGGCTAAGAAAAGCACTCACTCCATCACTGAGGCTAAGAAAAGCACTCACTCCATCACTGAGGCTAAGAAAAGCACTCACACCATCACTGAGGCTAAGAAAAGCACTCACACCATCACTGAGGCTAAGAAAAGCACTCACTCCATCACTGAGGCTAAGAAAAGCACTCACACCATCACTGAGGCTAAGAAAAGCACTCACACCATCACTGAGGCTAAGAAAAGCACTCACTCCATCACTGAGGCTAAGAAAAGCACTCACTCCATCACTGAGGCTAAGAAAAGTTACCATACAGTTAAAAGGTTATAACATACTCCAGGTGGTAATCCCAGGGCTCCCACCTCAAAAATATCATTAAGCACTCTGAAGGAGGAGTGAGATCTGTTGCACTTTTTGAACTGTATTATCAGAATGCCGGTGGCAAGACAGTGATGGAGTGAGTGATGGTTAAAGCATTTTTTTTTTTTTTTTGGGTCACCCTGCCTTGTTGGGAAATGATCAGTGTGTTAAAAAATAGAAATGCTAAACCAAGCAGAGTACCTGGATCCTGTCTGCTTTCTTCAATGATCTTGGTGGACGATCACTCTCCCATGCTCTCCAAGACTCTGAACCAACTGAATGTATGAGTGATGCTTGGCTATGGTCAAGACATGGACTTTGTCCACTACTGCTGCAGCTGCTGCTCTTGTTGCTCATACTTTTGGAACTATTGTGTCTGTTCCTACTACAAGAGATCGACTGGCATTTATGGCCCTCTTCAACACTGGTGGTATAAAAAATACAGTAATATATTCACACATCATTACTCCAGGATTGATGGAAGCCGCAACATTCTAATGGAATTTTTTTTATATAGACAAAGAGTGACATAGTTGAGCACATGGTATTTTTCAGAAGAAAATAAGTTTCATTCTTAAATGTTATGGCTTTTAGGCTCATGCTTTAAACCTTTTTGCTGACTGTGCCACAGAACTGCACTTTTCAGTTCACTGGCATAGCCATAGCACTATGTGAAGAGCTCAGATAAGCTGTGAGCGGTAAATTTGGGCCTAGATATAAGAGAATGTGTTGATATGGTAAATATGCACCATATAAAAAAATCTTGCAGCACGCAGTGCATAAAAAACTGACCGTCTTTTAAGGTTTAAAAGAGCAACTTTGCAGTGCATTATGTATGGTTTTTATGGTTGTATTCTCAGTTTCTTAGTCTCATTTGATAGAATGGAAGATATATTACAGGAAGAGAGATGGTTTTGATTAGTTTTGGGACTGAAAATAGCTTGAAATTGAGCTCAAAGTGGTGGAAATATTTGATATTTGCCTCCGTACAAAAGTAAACAAATCACATCAAGTGTCCAATACACGTCAACTGGTGGGTCTAATATGCATTCACAAATGTACTGATATTATGTACATAATTATTACAATATAATACATAAGAATAAATCTTCCATTTTTTGTGTGAATAAAAATTGTGTGAATAAAAAATCAAAATGAAATTCATGTGTAAAGCCTTGGATTGTAACTAATGGACAGAGGAAACATTGTTTTAGTGCCAGGAAAGCCTGCACTGTTTATTCTGGACCCTATTTTGAAACTGGAATATTTTGAAATTTGTGTGAAATTGGCCAAATTACCAATTTCTCATCACTTTATTGGATAGCTGAAATAGTTGACTGGGCAATTTCTTGTGCTGAATCGCTAAAATGGTAGACATATTAGCGAAATAGCTAAGAATTTAGCCAATTGGACTCAAAGTTGGCAAACTTGCCAATGCTTAAATATCACTGACACCGCAAAATTCGTGAAAGTGCAATTTTGTCAATTCTTTCTTCAGAAAAAGATTCTTTACCATCTCATAAGAAAAAATAACAAAATTTATTTTTTAAATTCTTGGACGCTGTGGACAAGTTTCAGATTGGGGGTCTGGACAGTGAAAGGGTTAAAATCCTTATGTAGAGAGTGAAGGGGAAATGAGGGCGCATGAGGAAGCAAGTATGCGGAAGTAACCGATTTACTGCACAAATAAATCACATCAATGTACCTATCACAATACAAAAAACTAAATACTGTAATGTTATATATTAAACTAGTTTTAATACAAAAAACTAAATACTGTAATGTTATATATTAAACCAGTTTTAATACTATCGTATTCATTACACACTTGAACAAAATTACAAGTTTACTAACCTGTAATGACCATTTGAATTTATAGTGAGCATAGCTGAGTCATGGTGAGGAGTGGGTGGTGTGGATGTCTCACTTGAGTGGCAATCAGTGAGAGACTGTGGTTGCTGCTGGTCCTCTGGCACTGTAGGAAGACTCAGCTGCGAGGACACCCGTGACAACGTGCCTTCCCCATTGCCAACAATTGTCATCTGGTTTACAGATCAAAAGCAGCATTAATTATTACCCTCATAACCTTATTTTTTAAAAGAGCATACAGGTGTTTCACCTGCAGTTTGGAGAGATATGTTGTGTATCTTTATACGTATATACTTCTAAACTGTTGTATTCTGAGCACCTCTGCAAAAACAGTGATTATGTGTGAGTGTGGTGAAAGTGTTGAATGATGATGAAAGCATTTTCTTTTTGAGGATTTTCTTTCTTTTTTGGGTCACCCTGCCTCGGTGGGAGACGGCCAACTTGTTGGGGGGTGAAAAAAAAAAAAAAAAAAAAAAAAAAAAGGTGTTCCACACTTTACGAAAGTTCAACTTATGACATTTAAACTTTATGATTGTGCGATAAAACTGTAAAACTTTTTTTGTACATTACAGTATTGCAAATTTATTGATAGGATAAACTTTATTTATTTATTTAATTTTCAATGTTGGTATTTAGTTAGTAATTATTTGTTTATTTACTTATTCAGTGACAGTAGTTATTTATTTACTTATTTATTTATCATATCATATTCACATTCAACTTACGATGGGTTTGTCGGAATGTAACTCCATCATAAGCTGAGGAGCACTTTGGTACATGAGAGTTGTATGATTGGTTCAAAAGTTTTTTCTGATCTATTTATAAAGATCTATAATTAAGTGTGTGGTGTGAATATAATGCAGAGAATTCATAGTTTGGAAATTAGGAGGAAGTGTGGGATTGCCAAAACTGTTGTCCAGAGCGCTGAGGAAGGGTTGTTGAGGTGGTTCGGACATGTAGAGAGAATGGAGCGAAACAGAATGACTTCGAGAGTGTATCAGTCTGTAGTGGAAGGAAGGTGGGGTAGGGGTCGGCCTAGGAAAGGTTGGAGGGACGGGGTAAAGGAGGTTTTGTGTGAGAGGGGCTTGGACTTCCAGTAGGCATGCGTGAGCGTGTTTGATAGGAGTGAATGGAGGCAAATGGTTTTTAATACTTGACGTGCTGTTGGAGTGTGAGCAAAGTAACACTTATGAAGGGATTCAGGGAAACCGGCAGGCCGGACTTGAGTCCTGGAGATGGGAAGTACAGTGCCTGCACTCTGAAGGAGGGGTGTTAATGTTGCAGTTTAAAAACTGTAGTGTAAAGCACCCTTCTGGCAAGACAGTGATGGAGTGAATGATGGTGAAAGTTTTTCTTTTTCGGGCTACCCTGCCTTGGTGGGAATCGGCCAGTGTGCTAATATAAAAATAATAAAAAAAATAATTAAGGATAGTATTTTGAGCAGGCTTATGTGAGAATGTTAGACTGGAGTGGAAGTAAATGGCTTTTGTGACCTGACATGCTGTTGGAGTGTGACTAACACAAAATATATGAAGGGAGTCAGTTTGAGACTTAAAGGAAGGTTGAGAATGTTGCAATTCAGTGGGCCATCCGCAGTGTTATGTCAACATGCTTCTGGGAAGACAGGCATGAAATGAATGGCAGGCAATAAATGTTTCCTCTATTTTTGGGTCATCCTACCTTGCCCTATCTTGGTGGGAGACAGTCGGTGTTAAAAAAAAATTCAGCAGCCATAGACTAACCCGAATAAGAATACAAAGAGAATAGTGAAGGTGTTGATGGTAAAATATCTTAGCAAGCTGAGAGTCATGCAACTCTCTGGAAGGTAGTGTTAGTATCAGAGGTCTCATTTAATACAAAGTGATCAACTGTATCAAAGGCATATGACAGGGTAGACAGGGGAGCAATGTAGTAGGTGTTGCAAATGTATGGAATACTGGTATGATTTCGTGAGTCATGATGGCACCTTTGAGGGGACCTGACCTTGAGTTTGCCACAGCCATGCATTTGTGGTCACAGTGGGGTCCATGCTAACCTCCCTATGGTGTATAGAAATATACCTAGTTGGATGAATCTTATTACAGCTAGCTGGTCTAGTGGCTTATGCAGTGATCTGGAGTTTTACAACTCACTCGCCATCGGTTCCAACCCCACCTGTTCCTTGGTTTGTTTACAATCGTGTTATTAAAATTTCATGAGTCAATCCAAGAGGGGTAAGTGAACATGTCAGATAGGTGTGGAGGCAAGTGTTTTTTTTTTATTTGACATGCTGTTGGAGTGTGAGCAGGGTAACACTGATGAAGGGATTCAGGGAAATTGATTAGATGAACTTGAATTCTGGAGGTGGGAATGTTGCAGCTGGATAGACTATCTGAGATGTGATGTATCATGCTTCTGGCAGGGAAGTTATTGAATGAATGATGGTGCAGGTGTTTCTTCTTTATCAGGTCACCCTATCTTGGCAGGAGATGGCCAATGTCAAAAAAAAAAAAAAAAAAAAAAAAAAAAATCAACCTCAGACACTGAAATATACAGATCAATCTATTCTCTGTGATTTTATTTTCATTTGAGTTCGTACATCACATTAACAGATGTTGAGTATACACTGTGTTCCAGAAGTCACACTGCACAGATGAATAAGAGGTATGATGACTGTTAATACACTAACAGATGTTAAATACACACTGTGTATGAAAGGTTACTCACCTTACTTACCTGGTCCTCATCAGCAGAGAAGAAGGCCTCAGACTGAGTCTCACTGCCAACAGAAACAGTTCTTTGTACACTGGCCAACAGACTGTGTTGACTAGCCAGAGACTGTCTTGAATTGGACTCTCTCATCCCACTTACAGAAAGCTTGTGTCCACTAGCAGCATGGAGCGGTAGCTCTGTTTGCAATGATAGACTAGATGGCATCTTACTCTGTCGACTAGAATTTACATTGTCAGCAGATCGTCGCAGATCAGACAGGCTACCAGGTGTGGCGAGTCCCTCTGCTGCTCCTGGAACCCCCAACACAACATCTTTACTTGTGGCACGAAGAGTGCTCGAGTCCCCAGGACCTCCAGATCCCTTGGACTCTACTTCTGTTACATGAGGGTTGGAGTCGTGACTTGTAACTGACACTTCTCTATGATAGCTGTGACGGGGATTGAGTCTCTCAGCAGCATGTGTGTCAGAGGTGTGGTGGAGTGAGCTGCTTCCCCGTGATGCATGTACATCTGCTGGAGTGGCTGGAGATGCACTTTTAACATATCCTGAACTTAAAGTATACTGGTCTTTGCTGGTTCCAGTATTTGCGTCATAATGGGTGTGAGAAAGATCGCAATAAGCCCCGGCCTTGAACACCAACTGATCATCTTGTAAGATACTCTGGCCATAACCTGGACCTTCCATCGATTCATTTACTCTGAAGCAAAAGAAAGTATAGTACTGATTAAAACTAATTTTTATGAAATATCCTGACACAAAATACTAATTTTATATCTCTCTCTCTCTTTGATATAGATTTAATTTTACCTTTATTTGAAATAAAAGTAGTCTGTCTTTCTACATCATTTACCAATGAAGAATGAATGGGTATTGTACAGTGGGATCTATTTACTGATTAGCTTCAAACTCTTCCAAAATGTGAAATGAATTGTCAACTTTACAAAAAAATACTATGACCTCAATTTTAACATGTTCATGCCATTTACACTAAATTTCATTATTAACTGACTAACTTTACATTCCTGTCTCCTATCTTTTTAGTGAACAGTCATGATTTTACTGCAACTTTCACCCACTGAAGGAGACAGTTTTATACTATCATGCTTCCTCAGTCTTCATCATAATTACCCATTTTCTGGTTTAGCATCTAAAGGATCTGGTCTTTACACAGTTGCAGGGAGGAACTTTATTCAGACACTTTACCCATAAAACATGTTTTTTAAGTCTTCACTTGTTTCATAGGTGAATTGTCTCATTCAGGTTCCTCTCTGCAATTGCATCTTTTTTCTCTACCTGTCAACTTTGTGCAATTTGTCCCCATCCAGACTAGCCTTTATTTATTATTGCAATTATTGATGTTAATCTTTTCTTTATTTCTTTCACACACCGGCCGTATCCCACTGAGGCAGGGTGACCCAAAAGGAAAAACGAAAGTTTCTCCTTTTACATTTAGTATTACATACAGGAGAAGGGGTTACTAGCCCCTTGCTCCCTGCATTTTAGTTGCCTCTTACAATACGCATGGCTTACGGAGGAAGAATTCTGTTCCACTTCCTCATGGAGATATGAGGAAATAAACAAGAACAAGAACTAGTAAGAAAATAGAAGAAAACCCAGAGGGGTGTGTATATATATATGCTTGTACATGTATGTGCAGTGTGACCTAAGTGTAAGTAGAAGTAGCAAGATGTACCTGAAACCTTGCATGTTTATGAGACAGAAAAATGGACACCAGCAATCCTACCATAATGTAAAACAATTACAGGCTTTCGTTTTACACTCACTTGGCAGGACGGTAGTACCTCCCTGGGCGTTTGCTGTTTACCAACCTACTACCTAGATTGATGTTAATGTATGTTACAACTGGTTAAATCTGGTTAACAGGCATTAACCTAATAGCAACTTCAGCGAAACAGATTATGTACAGAAATCAACTAAATTTCATACAGTAATCAGCCAAGTCTGACATGAAGAAGACATGTCACCACAAACATCTGACTACATTATGAAGGAGTTATGGAAAATTAGTTTAATGTACTGATTACTATGTAGTACAGATGATAATGTCCCACCTCCTATGTCTACAATAATTTTTACATATATAATTTAATATGATCCATGGGGAACTGGAACAGAATTCTTCCTCCGTAAGCCATGCGTGTCGTAAGAGGCGACTAAAATGCTGGGAGCAAGGGGCTAGTAACCCCTTCTCCTGCATATACGTATTACTAAATTTAAAAGGAGAAACTTTCATTTTTCCTTTTGGGTCACCCCACCTCAGTGGGATACGGCTGGTTCGTTGAAAGAAAGAAGAAAGAATTTAATATGGTATTTGATTATGCATTATCCAACTTCCAAATATCAAAATTATTGCTAAGACTGAGAGTAAAATTACCTGAGGTGAGCAACATTGACACCAGAGTAAAAATCTTGTTTGCTAGGTTTGAAGAATGTTAAGCCATTCCTGTTGTTACCAAAAAAGGCACAGCCACCAACACAGCCACACTTTCCAAATACATGTGATGGCACCTTCGTGGCTTCTTGTGGCCACAGAAACCATAGCCTCTTTGTCTTCTCATCATGTAACTTCAAAAACCTAGGAAAAAAAATAATTTTAAATTCTCTTCATAGCATACAAGGGTAAACTGCCAAGTATTTATGAAGAGAGTAGGAAAAATATTTAGGACTGGTAATACTGGCAAAACAAACATTACAAGCTACAGTACAGATGTTAATACTTTTATATGTAACTAACTCATCAATAACATTAATCATGGCACCTAAGGGCTAGTGATAATGAAAGTCAGCAGGTGAAAATGAAAATAATAACAAAGAAAATGAGTAGCATAGCTATATATTACACAGCATAAGGAAAGAAGTTTGATATTTTTCACAAACATACAGGATAATGTAATTTAAAAATTTCTGCATTTGATGTGAATGTTGCCATGTACAGGAATTAGTGCCTACATTTGCAGCTCATTAAAGCAGACACAATGCAGCAATCAATGTCGTATCTGCATGCCTCTGGCAAGACAGTGATAGTGTGAATGATGGTAAAAGTGTTTCTCTTTCAGGTCACCCTACCTCAATGGGAGACAGCCAGACGGCATAGACCCATTCTCTCATATCTAGGCCCAAATTTACTGCTCACAGCTCATTTAAGTGAGCTGAGCTCATGGCATAGTACTACAGGACCGACACTACCCTCAAAGCAGTAGAATAATGGGACCAACCTCAAAAGGGTTAAAAATCACAGGAGCAGAGTTCTGCTTTTAATATTTTGCTTTCAGTGTTTAATACATCAGACCTCATTAAATAGCATGTGATTGTAGCATTTATTACAACAAAATGCTCTGAGCAATGCCACGCTAAAGGAGGACCTGCCACACTGTAAAAGTGCGAGTTTCAACAGAGGAGACAGCACACAAGTGACCTAATTATCTTGTGTAGCATCAACTAATGTGGCAAGACAAATTCAGTGTTTGCTTATTGCCCACACTAGTGAAGACTGTACATAAGGGACTTAGCAACCTCCTGTACATACTTGTGTTGTATGAGTTGCATGTCATGGTGAAGAACATCCATGCTGGTGGCAGCATCCACATACACAGGGCCAAGTGTAATTGCTGCTGCCTCCAACCATACGTCATCAGAGTACACATCTGTTAACCCTGGGCAGCCAGCACCACTTGCCGATGTGCCACACATAGACGCTGCCTCTCCTCGGCCAGCGCCCTCCTTGAGTCCATCTTGGGCACATATATAATTTCTTGCATTGATGTTCTGAATATGGGCGGTGATACCAGACCTTGTGTGCTGGCCATGAAGGTTACATGTTGCCACTCGGATTGGGTAGATCTGAAAAAAAAAAAAGAATCTTCAACATTTATTTACTCCGTTAGTGCTATTTACCTAGACAATTTAATATTTATTTCAATTTTTAAATAAACATGCTCCTATTTTTGTATAAGCTCCCCTGCAAATCTTACTGAGCAGATGCAAGATAAAAAAAAAAAAGTGTTTCATACGACACAGCACTCACCATCATGTAAGAACTAAACTGAAAGATACAGTCATCCCTTGGTATCCACAAGGGATTGGCTCCAGGGTCCCCTGTAATCACTAAGGTTAAATCACTTGTAAACAGTTTTTAAAACTGTTTATTACTTTACAATGAATGATGACCATCTTTGTCTATATATTTTTTATACTGTATCTCATTCCCTGCAGAAACTTCCTTTAAAGTTGGAACAGTAAAAATATCCGAGTGTCTTTACAAGGACAAAGACGAACTTCAGAAAGCTATGGATGTTTACACTCAGGTAATTTGAGGTAAGCATGAAGAAATATTATCATATACAGTCCCGCCTCACTTAATGATGGAGTTCTGTTCCTAAGAGTAGGTCAGTAAACGAACTGGTCGTTAAGCAAGGCGCTTACTATACTGGTAGAGGGTTTGCGTGAATTATCTTTGATATTGTTTTACTGTCACCTTTGCATTATTTATTTATAACATTTTTAGTATATTTTTAAATGTTTATACAATAAATTGTTGCACTAGTTGCACATGTCTCCTTTTACCTAAAGTATGATCATGTCTCGCTAAAACACAACATTTGTATTGTACACAGCACAAGCACAAACTTACTTCAATGCTAAGGATGGTGCCACTTTCCACAAGGTTAAGACAGAGGCCATCAACAGAAGTTCGTACCATCTTGTACTTTATGACGTCGGTTGTAGGGCAGAAGTGCTCGGCGACAGTGTGAGGGCACTGTGGCTGTGGAGTGCCATGGTAACAGAACATGTGTGGTCGTGGATGTCTCAGACTGTTCTCCAAGTCTTCAACAGTGAATATAAAAGCTTCCAGTGATGTTATTACATTTTGTAGCTGTAGAGAAGAAAAAGTCACTTGATACTCAGCCAAGTTAGCATGCAACATTAACCATTTTTTTTTATTTCAGCACAATACAATGTTTGTACAGAGATGGGTGACATTTAGGTGTGTATAGAGAAAGCCCAGTGTTATGCAGAGCATTTCAGGCAAACTTAAGCCTAGTTTAAGTCTAAAATGGAAATAATTGCTTGCTTATATATACAGTCTCCAAGGGGCTCTTGCCCTTTTCTTTGTTTTATCAATTCGCAGATTCAGTAACTTTTCTATCTTATTTAGCTACACTGAACTCTGACACTATTTTCAGCAGGTTACAATCTTTGCCTGTTACTCGATTCTTTCATACTTTAATCTCATAACATCAATATTTTTGCACAATGTCAAAATTTTTGGTTATACTCTGAATCTCACTGCAAGAAAGTTACAAACATTATGGCTCATTATAGGAGGGCTTACTGCAAATATATTAGGAAATGACTTTTATAGAATATCATTAACCTTACGTTAGTATGTAATAGCAGAAATTTGTTCACTTTACTCCAATCTACAAGCATGAATAAGATCAAAAAATATGTTTCAAGCACCCAACTAAAGTAATGATATCTGATAATTTTGATGGTATCAGTATCAATAGGCATTGCTTAATTTTGATGGTAATGATATCAACCTAAAATTGAGTATTGGCATTCGTATCTGCAAAACTTTGGTATTATGCCATTCCTACATACAACTGTACTCTGTATGGTAAAAAATAAAAATCATACATATCAAATAAGCAGTAATGAGGAAAAATAAATGATCGTGAGTGAGAACTGTATTTTCCTTCACCTTTGGTAGTGCTTTTTATAGACAAAAAAATTACCCAGCAGATACATACTGGTTAGAAAAGCTGTTAGTTGAAGGTACCGTTGTCTATGATACATAAATAACAACTGGTTCGACAAACCTGTGGTGTTGTAAGTTTGCCACTCAGAGTACCGATGGTTAACTCAACGAGCCAAGCATACTCAAGAGTCTCCTCATCCAGGTTACGTTCCTCAGAACTGAACATGGCGTGACCCCGCATCTACAGACAACAAGGAAATATGTTTACATCTCAAAAAAAAAAAAAATTATAGTGCAGAAAATTTTCATTTTCATTTTTTCATTTTCAAGCAGGGTGGCTCACATAGATTTCTCCACAAACATTACTAATTGCATACACATTTACAATTTCAGAGAGTTAGGAGTTCAAAGAATGAAGGAGCTGATGAGGAATGATAATGATTAATTACCAATTTTAGTTGATGAGTATATACACTGGCACCTGAACTATATGGAAGGCAGCTGTTGCAATATACATCAACATGTACATCTTCACCCCTCCTTCATTCTGAAGGAGGGGTGAAGATATGCTGCAGTTCCTGATTATTATTATTATTATAATCAAGGGGGAAGCGCTAAACCCAGAGGATTATACAGCGCCTGGGGGGGGGGGATGTGGAAGGCATTCAGGCTTAATTCGGGGAACTGGAGCACAGATCCAATTCCCTAAATCAAGAGCCCCTCACCAACATCAAGGAACCTTCCTTGAGGGGTGCAGTTCCTGAACTGTAGTATCGGCATGCCTCTGGCAAGACAGTGATGGAGTGAATGATGATGAAAGTGTTTCTTCTTTTTTTCTGGGTCATCGTGTCTCAGTGGGAATGGCCGAGGTGTTAAAAAAAATTACTAGGAACAAACAGGTTTCGTTCTGGCAAACCAGAAAACATTAATATCTGGTAATCTGACCGTTTGCTTTCATTACATTTTTAGTCCTTTCGGTTTGGTACATGATCAGCAACAAACTTTTTCTTTAGTTCATGCCAAAGATTTTTTTTTTTTTTTGGCAGAAACTGTGTGTGGGAAATTACAATTAGATCACTAACTGTGAAGAGAGAGCTTGAGAAATTCATGCAGTTATATCTGCCAAGATGACTAATCAGGGTAAACAACAGATAGGTTATCCAGAACAATTTAGCAGAGGGAAAAAAATAACAATGTTTCAGTCTGATAGATCCTCTCTTAAGTGCAGTTTATTTGTGTATTGCTCCAGCCACTGTACTGTGACTTTCTATTTTTGATATTCAAGAGCGACAGCATGATCATAACCTCTAGAAAACGGATGTGCTTTCAACTGAGACTGGAAAACGCAAAAATTGCTGACTCTTGACAGACACTGGCAACCTGTTGACACTCTAGGAGCTACAAAGGAAAGGCAAAGACTGCTGACTCTTGACAGACACTGGCAACCTGTTGACACTCTAGGAGCTACAAAGGAAAGGCAAAGACTGCTGACTCTTGACAGACACTGGCAACCTGTTGACACTCTAGGAGCTACATAAGGAAAGGCAAAGATTGCTGACTCTTGACAGACACTGGCAACCAGTTGAACACTCTAGGAGCTACATAAGGAAAGAATCTTCCTGCAAATGATTTCTCCTCATCAGCACACAGCTCAGTCAGTCTAGAGAAGAAGAGGCAATTCTCAGACACATCCCCGAGCCCATTGTATAAGGTGTAAACATATCAGCATGATACTGGGTTCCTTAAAATTGACCATGTAGATGATGATTCTTAGAATAATAATTAAAAGTAGGTGAGAAATACAATACCCAAAATTTGAAAAAAAGTATCGTATACAATAAAGTAATCAATCCCAGTGAATATCAAAACTTCGGGGGCCCAGTCCCTGGACCCATTACGTACCTCTGTAATCTGTAAATACCTTTGTAACTTGTCATGATTGTGACCAGACTTACCTGGAGTTCATTACCTTTGTAAATTGTGAGTTCATTACCTTTGTAAATTGTGAGTTCATTACCTTTGTAAATTGTGAGTTCATTACCTCTGTAACTTGCTCAGCTATCAAAACTTTGGAGTCCAGTCCCTGGACCAATTATGTACCTCTGTAATCTTTTGACTACCGCCCACAGGATGGGTATGGGGTGCATAATAAACATATTAAACTAACCAGTGAATATGATAAGTACCTGCAAGCCAGATAACATAAGAAACCCAGTTTGAAGGTGCTGATGAGCTGGCGGTCTGGAGTGGCTGGTGTCAGAAGTGATGAGGATGAGAGGTGACACCACTACCTGTAGCATTGTCTCCATGTACCTCTTATCCATCTCAAATACCAGCCGGTCCAGTGCTACTGTTGGACATGCTGGATCATTCTCAGTACAGTCCTGAAGCAAGAATAACAGCCCTCTTCTTAGGAATTAAAAGTGTAAATAACTTGGGCCAAGCAGCAAGAGGAGAATCCCAATAAAACTCTTAAGATCATTTAAAATGTTGTGCATTAATACTCTGCAAAGTATTTATTTTGAACATAAATATTATCAATCCAATACAGGTGTTCCTCGACTTACGATGGGACTATGTTCCAACAAATCCATCATAAGTTGAAAACATTATAAGTCAAATATGAATATGATATGCTAAATAAATAAATAAATAAATAACTACTGTCACAGAATAAGTAAATAAACAAATAGTTATTGTAACTAAATATCAGTACTGAAAAGTAAATAAATGAATACAAGTTATGGACTTGTCAGATTCATACTGGGTAATTATCTTAAGTTTCGTCTCCAAAGTAATTGATTTTGCACCATTGCAAAGTAGAAATATCCTGTATTTACTGAAATAGTAAAGCCTATTGTTGCCTAGTACTAGATTTATAATTCATTCTTGGATTATGGAAAAGTTCATTTAAAACATTACCATTATCCTCGACACTTTAATTTTTTCCACACATCTTCATAACTAATAAAAAATAGTTGGATACAATGATAAAAATTAATGCAATAATAAAAAACTTTTACAATGCAATATATGATGAATCTCAAGCTCATCTTTGAGCAAGTATCCCCATCCTGGTGGAACTCACATCTGACATAGAATATCAAGAAAACAAACAAAGTGCAGAGATTTGCAACAAGATTAGTCCTGGAACTAAGATGAATACACCATAGAAAACTACAAGAGCTGAACCTGATGATGATATAAGAGGCTAGAACAACTAAGGGAGACATGACTACTTACCTTAACCAGGTGACCAAGAACATTTCTTATATCAATATTAACAGTGACCCTAAACTGGCGATATTTGCGACAGTCAAACTCTGGCTTCTTTTCTTCGACCAGACTGTTGGATTTGGATTCCTCGTGTTGACTCAGCTCAGCTGGAGCGTCTTCCTCTATATGTGTCTGGTTCATATCAGTGAACTTCTGATCTTCACCAAAAATATTTTCCTATAAGATAAAAGATATAGTTCAATACAGCTTTTTCATCACTGAAGTATTGTACCATGATACTGAAGTATTGTACCATGATACTGAAGCACTGTACCATGATACTGAAGTACTGTACCATGATACTGAAGTACTGTACCATGATACTGAAGTATTGTACCATGATACTGAAGCACTGTACCATGATACTGAAGTATTGTACCATGATACTGAAGCACTGTACCATGATACTGAAGTACTGTACCATGATACTGAAGTACTGTACCATGATACTGAAGTACTGTACCATGATACTGAAGTATTGTACCATGATACTGAAGCACTGTACCATGATACTGAAGTATTGTACCATGATACTGAAGTACTGTACCATGATACTGAAGTATTGTACCATGATACAGAAGCACTGTACCATGATACTGAAGTATTGTACCATGATACTGAAGTATTGTACCATGATACTGAAGCACTGTACCATGATACTGAAGTATTGTACCATGATACTGAAGTACTGTACCATGATACTGAAGCACTGTACCATGATACTGAAGTATTGTACCATGATACTGAAGCACTGTACCATGATACTGAAGTACTGTACCATGATACAGAAGTACTGTACCATGATACTGAAGTACTGTACCATGATACTGAAGTACTGTACCATGATACTGAAGTATTGTACCATGATACTGAAGTACTGTACCATGATACTGAAGTATTGTACCATGATACTGAAGTATTGTACCATGATACTGAAGCACTGTACCATGATACAGAAGTACTGTACCATGATACTGAAGTATTGTACCATGATACTGAAGCACTGTACCATGATACAGAAGTACTGTACCATGATACTGAAGCACTGTACCATGATACTGAAGCACTGTACCATGATACTGAAGTACTGTACCATGATACTGAAGTACTGTACCATGATACTGAAGTATTGTACCATGATACTGAAGCACTGTACCATGATACTGAAGTATTGTACCATGATACTGAAGCACTGTACCATGATACTGAAGTACTGTACCATGATACTGAAGTACTGTACCATGATACTGAAGCACTGTACCATGATACTGAAGTACTGTACCATGATACTGAAGTACTGTACCATGATACTGAAGTATTGTACCATGATACTGAAGCACTGTACCATGATACTGAAGTATTGTACCATGATACTGAAGCACTGTACCATGATACTGAAGTACTGTACCATGATACTGAAGTACTGTACCATGATACTGAAGTACTGTACCATGATACTGAAGTATTGTACCATGATACTGAAGCACTGTACCATGATACTGAAGTATTGTACCATGATACTGAAGTACTGTACCATGATACTGAAGTATTGTACCATGATACAGAAGCACTGTACCATGATACTGAAGTATTGTACCATGATACTGAAGTATTGTACCATGATACTGAAGCACTGTACCATGATACTGAAGTATTGTACCATGATACTGAAGTACTGTACCATGATACTGAAGCACTGTACCATGATACTGAAGTATTGTACCATGATACTGAAGCACTGTACCATGATACTGAAGTACTGTACCATGATACAGAAGTACTGTACCATGATACTGAAGTACTGTACCATGATACTGAAGTACTGTACCATGATACTGAAGTATTGTACCATGATACTGAAGTACTGTACCATGATACTGAAGTATTGTACCATGATACTGAAGTATTGTACCATGATACTGAAGCACTGTACCATGATACAGAAGTACTGTACCATGATACTGAAGTATTGTACCATGATACTGAAGCACTGTACCATGATACAGAAGTACTGTACCATGATACTGAAGCACTGTACCATGATACTGAAGCACTGTACCATGATACTGAAGTATTGTACCATGATACTGAAGTATTGTACCATGATACTGAAGCACTGTACCATGATACTGAAGTATTGTACCATGATACTGAAGTACTGTACCATGATACAGAAGTACTGTACCATGATACTGAAGTATTGTACCATGATACTGAAGCACTGTACCATGATACAGAAGTACTGTACCATGATACTGAAGCACTGTACCATGATACTGAAGTACTGTACCATGATACTGAAGCACTGTACCATGATACTGAAGTATTGTACCATGATACTGAAGCACTGTACCATGATACTGAAGTATTGTACCATGATACAGAAGTACTGTACCATGATACAGAAGCACTGTACCATGATACTGAAGTATTGTACCATGATACAGAAGTACTGTACCATAATACAGAAGCACTGTACCATGATACTGAAGTATTGTACCATGATACTGAAGTATTGTACCATGATACAGAAGTACTGTACCATGATACAGAAGTATTGTACCATGATACAGAAGCACTGTACCATGATACAGAAGCACTGTACCATGATACAGAAGCACTGTACCATGATACAGAAGCACTGTACCATGATACAGAAGCACTGTACCATGATACAGAAGCACTGTACCATGATACAGAAGCACTGTACCATGATACAGAAGCACTGTACCATGATACAGAAGCACTGTACCATGATACAGAAGCACTGTACCATGATACAGAAGCACTGTACCATGATACAGAAGCACTGTACCATGATACAGAAGCACTGTACCATGATACAGAAGCACTGTACCATGATACAGAAGCACTGTACCATGATACAGAAGCACTGTACCATGATACAGAAGCACTGTACCATGATACAGAAGCACTGTACCATGATACAGAAGCACTGTACCATGATACTGAAGCACTGTACCATGATACAGAAGCACTGTACCATGATACAGAAGCACTGTACCATGATACAGAAGCACTGTACCATGATACAGAAGCACTGTACCATGATACAGAAGCACTGTACCATGATACAGAAGCACTGTACCATGATACTGAAGCACTGTACCATGATACAGAAGCACTGTACCATGATACAGAAGCACTGTACCATGATACAGAAGCACTGTACCATGATACAGAAGCACTGTACCATGATAATGAAGTATTTTATCTGCTCAAAAGTTAAGCAACTTACTCTAGATTTTATTAAATAAAAAGTAGAAACAGTAGGATTACACAAACACTGAGGAGGTAAATGCAAGTTTGATTTGGCTACATGTGCAGTACAGTGGACCCCCGGTTAATGATATTATTTCATGCCAGAAGTATGTTCAGGTGCCAGTACTGACCGAATTTGTTCCCATAAGGAATATTGTGAAGTAGATTAGTCCATTTCAGACCCCCAAACATACACATACAAACGCACTTACACAAATACACTTACATAATTGGTCGCATTGGGAGGTCATCGTTAAGCGGGGGTCTGCTGTATTTGAATCTAGATTTACTTCTTCTTCTTTCACCATACCAGCCGTATCCCACCGAGGCGGGGTGGCCCAAAAGGAAAAACGAAAGTTTCTCCTTTCAAATTTAGTAATATATACAGGAGAAGGGGTTACTATCCCCTTGCTCCCGGCATTTCAGTCGCCTCTTACGACACGCATGGCTTACGGAGGAAGAATTCTGTTCCACTTCCCCATGGAGAAATCTAGATTTACATCAACATACATTTTGAAATGTGTCAACTGTAGGATGTGTAGCCCAAATAAGAATCCCACAGTATCCCTCAAATGATATTGTACTTGGTCATTAACCCGTAAACGGTCCAAGCAGATCTACGTTCACATGTGTAGTGCTACAAAAGTAGATCTACGTTTTTTTTACATATTTTCAAATATAACAAAAAAAAAAAGTAGATCAAAGTTTTTTACACATCTTCAAATGTAAAAAAACAAAAAGAAGATCAACTTTTTTTACATACTTTCAAATGTTGAAAAAACGTATATATACGTTTGGACCGTTTACGGGTTAAATAGGTGTAATAACAAAACAAAGAAGATTCAACTAAAAAAAGTAGCAAATCCATTTCTCCTTAGTTCATTCTTTAACACTGTTGAATGCTTTATATATATACAGTATACAGTATATGAGGCGCTGAATAGCAGAATAGAATAAGCACCAAATTTATACAATAAAGAAAGTGGCAGGCATGGAGAAGACTGGAGTTAAGAAGCTTAAGTTACATATTATGTTATGGGGTTCTGAACCTAACTTACAGATGCATAAGACAATTTCTACACATTCCCACTAACAGATGAAACATTAAGGAATCAATTAGTTTACTAACCCACATTATGGCTGTGGCACTGCCTGTTCTTTCCTGTTGTGTAATGCCTCATATCTAGTGCTGTTGGAGTGTGATCAAAGTAACATTTATGATGATATTCAGAAAAACTAGTTAGCCAGACTTCAAGTCCTGGAGATAGGAAGGACAGTGCCTGCACTCTGAAGGAGGGGTGGGGATGTTACAGTGATGGGGGATACAGCTGACTGTGATGTCAGCACAAATCTGGCAAAACGAATGATGGTGAATGTTTCCTTTTTAGGATCACCCTATCTTGATGGGAGACAGCTGTTGTAAAACAAATTAAAATCTTGTCTTATTAGGACATATCAGTGTGATACACAAATTACTTGGAGGTTAATCATTAGATGATCTTACTATAGGAGTATTTCATATATCTTTGCCATCCTTCTGACAATATCCACTAACATACTGTTAGACTATAATCATTCCCTAACTGTTGGTGACACCACACTCACTCTGGTAGTTTCCCTTCAAGGAGATAACTCAATTAAATACAGTGGACCCCCGCTTTATGATCAGCTCCCAATGCGACCAATTATGTAAGTGTATTTATGTAAGTGCGTTTGTACGTGTATGTTTGGGGTCTGAAATGGACTAATCTACTTCACAATATTCCTTATGGGAACAAATTCGTTCAGTACTGGCACCTGAACATACTTCTGGAATGAAATAATATCGTAAACCGGGGGTCCACCGTAATCTACTTAATGCTTTTCAAATAAGAATATAAATGATATCTGATGGGACCTTGGGACATGCCAAAGGAATTTCACATGATTTGACTGTTACATACAAATTTTATACTCTTATTACTTTAGAAAAACACTAATTGTTGAACAATCGATGCTAATCTTGTTTTTTATACCCATACTAACTCTACATCTTTCCCTCATTCAAAATTCTAATGATCTCGCTAAATGCAACTTTCTAAAATATTCTTAATTCTTGTAAAAAGTACTTAAATGATCTAATTTTGCTCTCATCTAACTTACCTATCCATGATAATCCAAAGTTTGAAACCCACGGTCACAGACAAAATTTGGGACAAACTCTCCTTCATAAAGAAGTCTTCAACACTTCAAACACATTTTCATTCACTGCTTAGCAGTGAAATAATGAACAATAATCAGGTTTTTCATGCAGAATTACCTTGAGATGTATGAACTGACGGAGAATAGATCCATATAATTTGATCTCGGATGGTTGAGTAATATGAAGATCAACACTGAAACAGTCTGGTGTCATTGATGTTGGATCAAACTGCTCAGGAGTAATGTTCTGGAGGGAAGAAAAACTCACTAGAGCTGTTGCATCATAAAAATAACACTTATAAAATTGGATGCATCTTTTTTTGGGGGGGAAAAACTAGTTATGAAAAAAGGAAACAAAAAGTCAGAACTGTTTAGCCCTCTACTCGCTATTATTCAAGACTGCTTGAGCAGTTATGATACTCTTAGTAGAGAATCCTTCTAATGTTTCATAATGCTTATGAAGTTATGTGGTTATTGTATCTCCTCTTTCTCTTTTTGTGCACAATGAGCAAGGGGCCACAGATTTTCTCTTTATAATACATTCCCTTCCACAAATCTTACCTTTATAATCTCCATGGGAGACTTCTTGCGATGAGGAGCCCTGATGGGAGAGAGCAGCAGCTCCTCCTTCTCTGGAGTGGACACATTAGCCTGAGGTGAGGGTCCTAGGGGAGGCACTGGATGGTAAGTGTAGCCTATGTCCAGCCTCAGCTCTGGCACTTGCCAACAGTCCACCCACCCAGCACTGCAACATCAAGGTCTTCCCTCAAATTATGTCATATATCTTCTTTGGGATTACTAAATTTAAAAAGAAAAACTTTCGTTTTTCTTTTTAGGTCACCATGCCTCAGTGGGATACGGCTGGTACAATACATTACAGTACATGCAGCTTTAATAATGTGTTGTGACAAAGAAAGCATTTTAAATATACACCTGGATAAACTCATCAAATTTAAAGGACAACCCTTTATTGGCCATAGAGTTCTTGTTCTTGCCATGGTCACTAGATGTAGTGAATGTCTGGTGTAATCTTTCTTTCAACGCACCAGCCGTATCCCACTGAGGTGGGGTGGCCCAAAAGGAAAAACGAAAGTTTCGCCTTTTAAATTTAGCAATATACACAGGAGAAGGGGTTACTAGCCCCTTGCTCCCAGCATTTTAGTCGCCTCTTATGACACGCATGGCTTACGGAGGAAGAATTTTGTTCCACTTCCCCATGGAGGTAAGAGGAGATAAACAAGAACAAGAACTACAAAGAAAATAGAAGAAAACCCAGAGAGGTGTGTATATATATGCTTGTACATGTATGTGGAGTGTGACCTAAGTTTAAGTAGAAGTAGCAAGATGTACCTGAAATCTTGCATGTTTATGAAACAGAAAAATGGACACCAGCAATCCTACCATCATGTAAAACAATTACAGGCTTTCATTTTACACTCACTTGGCAGGACAGTAGTACCTCCCTGGGAGGTTGCTGTCTACCAACTTACTACCTAGGGAAATATAAATACAATACTGAATAAATCAATCTTAGTTTTTTTATCAATACGTCGGCCATCTCCCACTTAGGCAGGGTGACCCAAAAAAAGAAACACTTTCACCATCATTCACACACAATCACTGTCTTTGCAGTGGTGCCCAGGTATGACAGTTTAGATGTCACTCCAAACAGCCAAAATCCCAAACCCCTCCTTGAAAGTGAAGGCATTGTACTTCCCACCTCCAGAAAACATTTAGACTGTAACTTGTGCTGGGGTCAAAACCAAACTCTGTTCCGGATGTGATACACAATACACAGGGGAGACCTCATCAGGGGTGGATCTACTATGAAACTATGAAGCTTAAGCTTCAGGGGCCCCTAATCCCAGCAGAGCCCCAGAAGTGACTTTAGTCCATATTGCTTAAAAATTTTGGGTATGAGAGAGAGATTTTAGCTGCATCACTATAACCTCGGAAAAACTTTTAAAATAGATTAGACAAAATATGAATAAGAGTGGTAGGGTGTGAGTAGAACCTGTTCAGCATAGGCCAGGCGGCCTACAGTGAACCTCTACTCTAATGTTCTTATTTACTCAATTCTTCTTTACAAGCACTGTTTGTATGTTTTAACTACTGTACTTAATATTCTCATGATACTTATCATACCTGAGTTTGCAGAATTTCCTCCATTTATCATTAGAAAATAGTTGCTTAGGTCTGTTTTCTTTGTCTACCAATTTGGCATTTCGATCCAGAGCTGTGATGATGTTGCGTGAAGTGTTGGACGGTGGAAGATAGAGACTGAGGTCTACAGCTTCAGCCAAAATTGCAAACTTGAGAAGGACCGTCTCAGGCAGAAAGTCAACGAATGGTAGACAGAATTTCAGTTCAAACAGCTCCCCACAAAAGGCAACATGTGCTGATGGAAGAAATACTATTGTTAATAAATGCATCATGGGAAGCAGCACAAAAATTTCAGAGAGATACAAGAAATATTTTAATATAAAACCAAAAAGTGTCAAAATTTTACCATAATAGTGAAGCATGTTTAATGTGAAATAGTGCTGAACTAACAAAAAAAAAATCTAAAGCTAAATAGTGACACCCAAGTAATATACAAGATTAAATAAATTACACTGCAGTAGTCAAGTGAGAAAGAAATGTTGTCAGCTGAAATCTTTAGTAAATTGTTTGTCTAATGTACGGTTTTAAATAATTATGTTATATCATGAAAAACACTTAATTCATAAGTAGCACAGCACTACATAAAACTGCAAAGCCTAAATAACAAACACTAAATACTAAAAATTACTCGTCTTTTATTTCTGCATACACCTTTCATTATTCACAATAAAGTTCCATTTTCATCTATGTCTCATTACATTGACATTCCATCATGAGCAAAAACCAAAGGAAAGTAGTATACAGGAATGAGAAACAAAACAAAAAGTGATATGGAAGGATGTCAAATAAACTAAGGATGACATGAGATGATTACAGGTGAAGGATGACTACACAGTGTTAATTCCTTAAGTTTATTAACCCGTAAGCGGTCCAAGCAGATCTACGTTCACATGTGTAGTGCTACAAAAGTAGATCTAAGTTTTTTTACATATTTTCAAATATAACAAAAAAAAAAGTTGATCAAAGTTTTTTACACATTTTCAAATGTAGAAAAACAAAAAGAAGATCTACTTTTTTTACATACTTTCAAATGTTGAAAAAACGTATATATACGTTTGGACCATTTACGGGTTAATCAAGAGAGAGCTGAGCAAGTGATTTTAGAAAGTAAACAAGAGAGAAGACACAAGAGAAAAAGTACAAAAGAGAAAGCATAACAGTGTGTCATCTTTACTGTTTTCTTACAAAAATCTTTTAACCATGTCAGACAAAAGGAAGAATTTTGCAGGAGTAACTACTATTAATGAGCACAGAGCTCATATATAGCAGCTGCAAACAAATATAATGAAAGCACAGTAAACACAAATAAAATGCAAGTGACATGAGATTGTTATTCTGGTAGGCTGAGTCATATTAATTATGTACTTAAGCTTAATACAAAAGAAGTCAAGTGTAGATTATATTTCATGCATCACCTGCAGTAACAATTCTTTTGTAATAAGGTATTAGAAATATCAGCCCACCTGTAATCACCCTATGTTACTTTCTTGCTCTAACATAAGGACTTCTGTGTTAACCACGTAACACGCTACTGCTGCTGAACTACACTCTTTTTCTCACACAATCAAAAGATTTCACTTAAAAAATAAAATAAATAGCAGAGCATATCTATCTCTCCCTCCTTCCTTCTCTCTCTCTTTTTCTTCCTATCTATCTTTCCCCAAGCCCTTAATCTCCTATAAAGATACTAGCTAATTGTTAGATGGAAAAAAAAAAATTCTGCCTAGACCTGATGATAACTAGTGCTAAGACTTGATGACTGAAGTAGTGCTAGACCTGACGACTGAACTAGTGCTAGACCTGATGACTGCTGAACTAGTACTAGACCTGATGACTGAACTAGTGCTAAGACTTGATGACTGAAGTAGTGCTAGACGTGACGACTGAACTAGTGCAAGACCTGACGACTGAACTAGTTCTAGACCTGATGACTGAACTAGTGCTAGACCTGATGAATGAACTAGTGCTAAACCTGATGATAAACTGGACCATCCTTCTCTTTATACATAACATAGATAAAAAACAGCTAAATATGTAACTGATATAAAAAGGAAGAGACAAGCCACTATTTACCGTTGGCTTGATGTTGTGAGGAACAATCCACCCAGTTGTATCCATTAGCAAGAGTAACAAGCTCGAACTGTTGAAGTTTAAGGACAAAATTCCAAGAGTATGGCACAAAGTGGAGCAAGTCAGGGGGCACACGTGTAGACCAGTCTTCAATTAAATCTGAAAATTAATTTACTGCACATAATTTGTGATTAATAAAAAATAGCATTATTTGCACATACTGCTGTTTTGAATGACATTCGACCTTCTATACTCACCATGATATCAAACTGTGTAATCAAACAATGTAACTTCACTAAATTTTTAGCTTTATGGTTTACTCAAAATGTTGTGCATAATATGGGCTTGACAAAAATTTCATACAGAGTTGTAATGTATCAAACCACACATCTTTTTTTTTCATACACTTGCCATCTCCCACTGAGGCAAAGTGACCTGAAAAAGAAGACACTTTCACCATCACTCACTCCATCACTGTCTCACCAGAGGTGCACTGATACTACAGCTCTGATGCCTCTCCAAAACTGCAAATATCCCCACCTCTCCTTCAGAGAGTAGGCATTGAACTTCCCACCTACAGGACTCAAGTCCTATTAACTGGTTTCCCCGAATCCCTTCATAAATATTAGCTTGCTCACACTCCAACAGCACATCAGATCACAAAAACTACTTGCCTCCATTCACCCCTATCTAATATGCTCACACATGCCTGAGGGATGTCCAAACCCACCGCATACAAAACCTCTTTTACCCCCTCTCGCCAACCTTCCCTAAGCTGCCTCCCCTTCACTACACATTTATACATCTTCCAAGTCATCCTACAAACATTATATACAATCACATATAACTTACACAGCATGTATTTAATGGAGTAGGGAATACAATAGTTTTTTAATTTGATAAGTCCCCAGGCCAATCTCTTATCACTTTAAAATTGCTGGCAATGTGTAATGTTTGTGGTACCAAGTGATGGTTGTTGGTCACTTGGCACACCCATGCACCACAGATAATAATGTTTGTGGTACCAAGTGATGGTTGTTGGTCACTTGGCACACCCATGCACCACAGATAATAATGTTTGTGGTACCAAGTGATGGTTGTTGGTCACTTGGCACACCCATGCACCACAGATAATAATGTTTGTGGTACCAAGTGATGGTTGTTGGTCACTTGGCACACCCATGCACCACAGATAATAATGTTTGTGGTACCAAGTGATGGTTGTTGGTCACTTGGCACACCCATGCACCACAGATAATAATGTTTGTGGTACCAAGTGATGGTTGTTGGTCACTTGGCACACCCATGCACCACAGATAATAATGTTTGTGGTACCAAGTGATGGTTGTTGGTCACTTGGCACACCCATGCACCCCAGATAATAATGTTTGTGGTACCAAGTGATGGTTGTTGGTCACTTGGCACACCCATGCACCCCAGATAATAATGTTTGTGGTACCAAGTGATGGTTGTTGGTCACTTGGCACACCCATGCACCACAGATAAATACACAAATAACCTGCACAGAGCAGAAAAGAAGTTTATGATGACATCAAAAGCTTATTTCTCTTATGTACAGGTTATTGTGTATTGTTCCAATCACGGTTATTTGTGTATCGTGCCTTTTTTTTCGCCATAGACAAAAATAGTAATGACTCCTGTATATTACGAAAAGCCTTATACACTGATACGACATGGTAGTGGTGTTTCACCTTGAAAGAATTCTTTATGTGCATAGAGGAAGTGGTAAGTTGCTTTGCTACTGCTCAACTGCATATTCCAAGTCTGGTGGTGGTTCCACACACGAGGATAGCGGATGCTCACCCCGTAGTCCAGGGTCTCGGCTTCGAGCAGGCTACGGTACTGTGGAGAAATAAGAAATGTAAAATACTAATAACTATTTTATGTACAGAACAGTGAGGTAATAACTAAGGGAGTTTCAGTCACATGCTGGTGACAGTAAGAGCCTTTATGAGGCTTTAGCATTCAGAAGTAATGTGTGTGCATGTAAGATTGGGGTAAGTGAAGACTAGTGGTTTTCAGGGATTTTATGTATCATTTGTGAAGGGATTTATGCAAGGATTCAATAACGTTAGCATAGGCACCACTGTGACCACAAATGCAAGTTTTTACAGACGAATCTCCAGCTAGCGTGGCTGTGACAAACTCTAGCTCAAGTCCCCTCAATGCCGTCAACATGACTCATGAAATCGTAATGACACGATTGCAAACAAACCATACCACGGGCGGGATTGAGCCCGCGGTCAGAGAGTCTCAAAACTCCAGACCATCGCGTTAGCCACTGGACCAGCTAGTCTGGAGTTTTGAGACTCTTTGACCACGGGTTCAATCCCACCCGTTGTATGGTTTGTTTGCAATCGTGTCATTTCGATTTCGTGAGTCATGTTGACGGCATTGAGGGGACTTGAGCTAGAGTTCGTCATGGCCACGCTAGCTGGAGATTCGTCTGTAAAAAGATTCAATAACATTTTGTTATCTGGATTTGAGTTCTGTGCAACACTTGCACTTCAGAGGGTCATTTCAATTGTGATGTCTGTGCACTTCTGGTAAGACTTGCCGCAAATGTTGTGTAATATGGGCTTGTCAAAATTTTTTTTTTTTTTTTTAACATATCGGCCATTTCCCACCGAGGAAGGGTGACCCAAAAAAAGAAGAAACACTTTCATCATCACTCACTCCATTACTTTCTTGCCAGAGGCATGCCAATAATACAGTTCAAAACTGTAACATCATATATGTTAGTGTATTTAAAATGTAATTTTTCTCACTTATGTTGCATATATTATTAATTTTTATGAATAAATATCTAAATAAAAAAATTTTTCTTTATTTTTGTGTTTTTTCTTTCTTTTGGGTCACCCTGCCTCAGTGCAAACAGCCGATGTTAAAAAAAAAAATCTAAATCTATAGCAATTTACTAAATGACTTTTTTTTTTTAGTTTATGAACTAATAAGAAATCAAACAAATTTTCATTTGATGTTTTCCACTGATATTGTAGAATGGAGCATCACCTTTACAAGTAGAGTTGATTTTAACACTGAATAATACACACACACACACACACACACACACACACACACACACACACACACACACACACACACACACACACACACACACACACACACACACACACACACACAGAGCTCAGGAAGCAGAGAGGGAGAGGACCCAGTAGCGATCAGTGAAGAGGCGGGGCCAGGAGCTGAGTCTTGACCCCTGCAACCACAATTAGGTGAGTACAATTAGGTGAGTACACACACACCTGCAGACTGGTAGATGCATCCACATGGAACAGCTGACCTCTTATCTTGGTAACATAACCATCCTCGTGAATTGTCCAAGGAAGTGTCATCTCAAAGTAGGAACCTCTTTGAACATTCATGTGCACAGCATTAGTTTCTTTCTCCTGCAACATGTATTCCATACATTATAAATAATGTAAATAAATTTGTTTGAGATCACAAACTTGAGTATGAAAAAATAAGTAACTCGGAAAAAGTACAAAAAAAAAAATTGACAATTCAGTAATAGCAAATATTTATCATTAAATAAATATGGTACTAAAAACTTCATATGCTATGGAAACAGTATACCTGGAGGGGGTTTAGGGGGTCAACGCCCCTGCAGCCCGCCCCATGACCAGGTCTCAGAGCCACGTGGCAAATGTATGGAAGAGGAAGGTTACTAAAAGCAGCTTAGAATTCTTATGCAGAGAGTGAGGCTGAGGTTCAAATATGCAGGAGGAAAGGAGGGAGGGAGGCTATCGCCAAGTGAACAAAGGATTTAAACAAGACATCGACTGAGTGAACACTGGTGAATGTTTTCTTTGGGTCACACCCTGTCTAGGTAGGAGACCTTCGTCAAGATAAAATAAAAATAAAAAATGCCATTAAAGAAAAAGAACAAAACCCTAACACATACCTTAGAGAAAAGAATATCAATTGTGGCTTCAGTTAGTATGCTGAGGCGCAGGTCAAACTGCTGAACTTGCCGCAATTCTCCAGGAACCGGGGCATTTGGCATCTAAGGCAAAATAAACTAATGATTTCTGTCATTTTCATAAAGAAAAATTATGAGCATGAAAGAATGGAAAGGAAAATGACCTATCTGTGATTGCTTCTTTATAACTCCGGGAGCAGAGCTATGTATAGTGCCGTCTTCAGCATTTACATCATAATAGATTAAAATTTCCAGTGGTTCTAAGCATTTATTACTTCCTCTTGGAACAAATTCCATTGTCTTGTCTTCTATCTTTTATTTTCTTTTTCTCTCACTCTTGCTTCTCTCTCTCATTCTTCTCTTTATCTAAACTTTTCTCTTTTTTTTTTTTTTCTGATGTGTGAGTGTGTGTGTGACGGGAAGCTTTCTAGTAAATTAATACAGCATAAAATCAAGTTTCAAAACTTTATGAAAGAAATGCTGAAAATTTTCAATGACTTTAAGCCAAAAGTGAACTATGTACAGTTACATTATGAAAGAGTTTACGGCAATTTACTGTGGTGTCTTATGAGAATTTTACTAATTTGGAAATGGAACAAACAAGGCTAAAAACAGATGGAACACTACAGAAACAGTATGAGAGATTTTCCAAGTCTGCACAATTAAATTCCCAACAGTTTACTACAGATTTTCACCTCACCTTTGCTGTCTGATAATCTTGTGGGAAAAAGAAGCGAAAGAGCTGCTCTCTCTGGCGGTCAGCCCAGGGACCATAGCTGAGGTTGGTGCCCTTTGCACACTTAATGTCTAGACCCCACACAGGGGCTGAAGCAGTCACTTCGTCGCCATTTGGGAGTCGCATTGTCTGAATGAATCATCAATGTTCTCATTAACAAATCTTAGTTAAGTGAGCATATAGACTGTTATGAGATAAGAAAAGTGGTTTTTGGGATTTGATATACTGATGGAGTGTCAGCAAAATAATATCTGTGAAGGGATTCAGGAAAATCACCTGGCTAGACAAATCTGGATGTGGGTAGTACAGTATTCTTTTTGACATCCTAGACTCACATATATTCACTCTCTCCTATATGCCCATCTTCCTCTCAGTGATAAATATTAACACTCCTAGGTTATGGGGTACACATAATCAAGACCTCAGTTATGTTCACATCATCAACTTGAATGTTATCATTAACCAAGAATGATGTAGCCTTATAGTAGGATGCTTGCATTACACTGGAATGAATTAGGGAACAATTGACTAAACAGCTCACCTGAGGATGCTCTGGCACTGGACCTGGCTCATCCACATAATAATAGAAGTGCACTAGATTTGATGACATCACCACAAAACCTTCCCCCATATACCGTGGCGGCTCATCCAAAACACCCGTATATTTTGGACTTGGGGCAAGGATGACCTGGTGGTAAAAATTTATTTCATGAATTCATTACATGTTAAGAAAGTTATATGAGAAATTTATATGGCAACCACAGCTTAATGCTATATTGAGTAATAATGGTCCACCACATCCCTGGGAGAACGCAAAACAAAACAAACTTTATTTCTTTTTGCAGTATACAGTGTGACTGCAAATGGTCCAAGTCGGACCGAAACGTCGTCGTAAGCTTCTCTCTTTTATGTGCGGGTTATTTGTGTATACAAAATGTAGTTTTACATGTAAAAAAATTGTTAAGCACAAAGAAAGCCACTAACCAGCATGCAGAGCATTTATTACAGGTTAATAATAATGCTTACAGACTACTTAAGACCTAGATATAGGTTACTCAGTAGGTATACAAACATAAATTTGGACATTAGAAATAGTACAAACAAGGAGACAATTATTTCTTTAAGGTTGAATTATGATTACAAGTAATGAGAATAAGAATATTGATAGTCATTAACATGTGTTTAGTTGAGCAAATTGTTTAGCATATTTAACACATCAAATATATTAAATTGGCAGTTTTAACATGACTCACAGCACAAATTATCTTTTTTTTATAGAACAGCAGCAGCAACAACTCTCTAGCTTTTTTTCTTAATACTTTCTCAAATGCCCTTAAGTAGGTCCTGGCAGTTCACTCTCAGGCATCTAACATGACTTTTGTCCACATTTTTCATTAAAAGCAATAATTACTAACAAAATTTATATTATTATTATATTAATAATATCGGGAGCAAGGGGGCTAGTAACCCCTTCTACTGTATACATTACAAAAGCTAAAGAGGGAAACTTTTGCTTTTCTATTTGGGCCACCCTGCTTCAGTGGGATGTGGCTGGTTTGTTGAAAGAAGAAGAAAGTTTAATAATATGGATTTTTTTTTATTCTTGAACACCTGTTCTTTCAAGAAATTCACAAGCACTCAGACTAAAATGCATTAGGATGAAGAAGAATTTCCAAGAGCTTAAGCCGAAAAGAATATCTTTTATTGACGAAATTTTAATTAAAGGATTTTGGTCTCCTGTTGAATGGGTAATTTCTATATAGGATGTGTTCAGTCTTTGGTGAAGGAGAGAACCTGATGGTGGCAAGCATGGCTACAATGATTAACTTTATGATGTTAAGTGTTAACCTAACCTTCAATTATATTCAAAAAAACAACATTAACTATAAACTTACACATATACTCAGCACTTTTCATACAGTAATACTGTCTGTACCACTATATTTTTATTATAAATGCAAAGAATGAAGGAAGGGAGATAAAACTGCAGGTTTTCTGGCCACAGCAGCTGACATAAAAGACTCTCTTATCCTCATCCCTGAATGCCTCCCCCCCCTCTCTCTCTGTCTCTGTCTGTCTGTCTCTCTCTCTCTCTGTCTGTCTGTCTGTCTCTCTCTCTCTGTCTGTCTGTCTGTCTGTCTGTCTCTCTCTCTCTGTCTCTCTCTCTCTCTGTCTGTCTGTCTCTCTCTCTGTCTGTCTGTCTGTCTCTCTCTCTCTCTGTCTCTCTCTCTCTTTTTTTTTTTTTACATGGTTTGACAAGGTTAAGGATCCCTAGCTTTATTGACAAGCTATTTACAGGTTAAGGATTCCTAACTTTATTGGCAAGCTAAGAGCTGTTACCTACATCAGCTCATTTGAAAGCATTTTTATTGTTATGAGACATACAAGTAGGGAACAGGATGAAGTTGGAGCCATCCGTGGGCCAGCATTTTCATTTGATCAACTGACTTTATCTCGTTGACATCATTATGCTGTACGAATGTGTTCCATACACGAGTCATCCTGGGTATATATGATCTCAGATGGAGTGAAGTTCTGGAGAAGGGTACAGCCAGAGTGAAGTTGCTGCTTTCTGCCAGTCTTGTGGCATAAAAGCTTGTTTCATGCTGTCCTCGAAGTGGATCCAAGTGTGGTACTGTGACAATATTGGCCTTGTACATAACAGTAAGGCCACCCACATCCCTCCTGTGTTGAAGGCTCTGCTGAAATGACAGATCTATCCAGGATGGGTCCAGGCGAGAGATGAGACGTCTTGCTCTGTTCTCTACTCTGTCAAGCAGTCGCAGATGAGAGGGGGGGCAGGCAAACCAAGAAAGTGGAGCATACTCTCTCACCCCCCCCTCTCTCTCTCTCTCTCTCTCTCTCTGTCTCTCTCTCTCTCTCTCTCTCTCTGTCTCTGTTTCTCTCTCTCTTGCTTACTTTTACATCTTTGCTCTCATCATGAAGGCTGTCAGAAAATCTTTATTTTACATGAGTAGTCAAGCTAAGAAAATATTTTGCATATTATTTACTGCTAAGGATACCTCAGGAATATATACAGCATCTCCACAACTAACAAAGGTCTACAGCACTTCAAGAATAAATGTTATTATGTACAAAACACAGAATTTAATAATTCAACATAAAAAAGAAGGAACTACATAATTGTTAATGTGAGATAAATGATTTATTAGACCAATAAAATTCTGCATTAGAAGTAGCTGTAGTATTTATTAATAAATGTCAGTCACAGATGACATACCCGAAAGTTCTCTGCCTTAGTTGTGAGGACCTGCATGAAGTGGTCGAGTGAGCAGGCTGCTGGCTTGGTTGTGTAGCTGCACTCTGCTTTGTCAGTTGTCAGCAACAGCGTCGATGCCACCAGACGGTTGCCAAATACAAACCTGGCCTGTTAGGAATATTATTCAGTAGAAAATTTTCATTAGCAGTGTTAATATCCTTTAAAACTGAGTGTCCAACAAATTATCTCCCATCTGTGAAAATCTACTAATGTTGCCCAAAAAAAAAGACTAAAACATTGATATTTTGTATATCAACTACTGTATATATAATATTTAAAGGCATAAAATACACTGAAATGGCATTAAAGCATGTGATTAATACCATACTGTGATAGCATTACTGAAAGACAAAAAAAAGTGTGCCATTGCCGGAACACCAAGCAAGCAACACACATCCTGCTTCAAGAGCACCTCTAAACACAACATTTCTGGAATATTGCCTCTGAAGCATGAAGTACTCTACTTACCATGAACCACTGTTTCTTGAGTAACAGGAATACTGCCTCAACACCATGATAACCACTGTTTCTTGAGTAACATAGGAACACTGCCTCAACACCATGATAAACACTGCTTCAGGACCATCACAAGAATACTGCCTCAGAACCATAATAAGAACACTGCCTCAGAACCATAATAAGAACACTGCCTCAGAACCATAAAAAGAACACTGCCTTAGAACTATAATAAGAACATTGCTTCATTACATAATGCTAGCTCTCAGAGACAATTGCATTTGTGCACAGCATACTGCATCGAACACCAGCTTTTCCCTGGCCTTGTTAAACAAGTTTATTAAGTAACTAAGAATTTAATGTACAGTATTACAGATTTTGGTACATAACATGTATTTCTAAATCAACAAGGAATGATATCTACAATGGCTTTTTTGTAGGTCCAAAGCAAGGAACTATTTTTCCCTCATGTTCTTCAACTTACATAGCACTTTCTTGTGTGTGTGTGCTAAGTAGTTTAGAAAACCGAGAAGTTGAAGAATGAGACACTTACGCAACATATGGGAATCTTCTTCATCAGTCCAATACAAAGAAGAATGGTATAGAGAGAGGAAGGCTTTGAGGTAATCAGTCCAATTCCAGGCTGAGGAACTGATTACCTCAAACTCCTCCTCTCTTTACAATGTTCTTTGTATTGGACTGATGAAGCCACTGTGTGGCAAAACTTTTCCTCAATAAATATTCCCATATGCTGCATGTCTCATTCAACTTTTTTCTGTTTTTGAACAAAACACACCATTTTCAGGACCATGACAACCGTGCTATTCAAGGGTCATCAGTTTATTTAATGTTTATAATAATAAACCCTGCCTTTTTGGGAGAGAGCTGGTGTGTTAAAAATAAATAATTAATGAACCACTGAGTCATTCGTGGAGGTGAGAAGGGCAGTGCCTGCACGCTGCAGAAGGGGTGGGGATGCTCCAGTTGGAGAGTACTCTGAACTGTGATGTCAGCACACTTCTGACAAGACAGCAACTGAATGAATGATCAGTGTGTTTTCTTTGGGTCACCCTGCCTTGGAAAGAGACAGCTGGATAGGTGAAAAAACAAACTACAGTATGTATTATACGAGTATGTCTGTTAGATATTGGCAGTTTGGAGGGATATGTTGTGTATCTTTATACGTATATGCTTCTAAACTGTTGTGTTCTGAGCACCTCTGCAAAAACAGTGATTATGTGTGAGTGTGGTGAAATTGTTGAATGATGATGAAAGTATTTTCTTTTTGGGGATTTTCTTTCTTTTTTGGGTCACCCTGCCTCGGTGGGAGACGGCCGACTTGTTGAAAAAAAAATAAAATAAAAAGTCTGTTAGATGACCTACCAGTACTACAATTAACCCAAAATAGCACAATAAGCTTGACATACTATGTCTGAGTATGAGAGCAGAGGATTCTGGAAAACATACAGTATATTAAAAATTAATGTGCTGCAATAAAAATATATAATTCTCTACGGGGAAGTGGAACAGAATTCTTCCTCCATAAGCCATGCATGTCATAAGAGGTGACTAAAATGCGGGGAGCAAAGGGCAAGTAACCCCTTCTCCTGTATACATTACTAAAGTTAAAAAAGAGAAACTTTCGCTTTTCTCTTTGGGCCACCCTGCCTTGGTGGGATACAGCCAGTGCGTTGAAAGAAGAATATATATAATATTCTATTAGCCATTTATTAGTCATGGGTCAACCTTCCTTTAATAAACTGTTTCAGCAAGACTACAATTAAACTTAAAAAGAGGACTCACCATATTAAGGTCGATCTTTATGACAGGAATAAGGTCTCTCCAATCCTGCCAGAAGCTCATGTCGTGATTCTGATTATGCATATTTTCAGTGGTTACTTCATCCTCATTCTTGCCAGTCTTACTCATGACCCCAAGCTGACTTTCCAGTCCAAATGACTTTTCTAATCTGCTGTACAAATGTGACCGATTGTAGATATGAAGTTCTGGCCCATTAAGTTCAAGCCACACTCTATGATCACAGTGTGACATATCTGAAATACAAATATAACTTAAAAATTGCAAAACCTTAGTCCTTCTATAAGGAAAATCGCAAAATTAAGTAATGTAAATTTTTCTGATGTCTTTTTACTCTGCACTAAAACTAATGTTTGCTTTGCTAAAATATTAACAATGTAAAATCACTTAATATACCTAACTTATTCCTTTGGGAAGTGGAAAAGAATTCTTCCTCTGTAAACCATGCATGTCCTAAGAGGTGACTAGTAACCCCTTCTCCTTGATGGGATATGGATGATGTGTTGGAAAAAAAAAAACTAACTTATCTATGAACTGGCATATGTATATTCCACTTTTTCCTTGAAGGGGCAAGTGAGCCTAAAAGTATAGCAAGGTAATTGTTAAGAATATGAAGGAGATATTGATGAGATGAATCACCAAATGTTAACATTACAACTGCAGAGATGATTATAATATTACAATTAAACTTCACCTTCTGAGAGCTCCCGCTTCACATAGGGCAGCCAGTATCTAAACTTGAGGATTCCATCAACAATGCGAAGGCTGTAATCTTCTGTCACATATACAACATTACGAAACATAATCTTGCCTGACAGCACAGACAAGGAAAATGAACCTAAAAAAAGCAAGGGGGAAAAATTCAATTATGTACGATGTCTGTGTTCACTTAACAAGAGTATAGTGAAAATCAACTTCAGTATCATTATCTGGAAAATTAAACTTACTTCTTATAATTAATTCTAATTCATTTTATTAAAGATAATTAATCATCTTTAATTAGAATTCAAAAACCTTTATTAAATTCCAATTAATTTGGTAAATTTTAACTTATACAGTACATACAGGCAGACCTCATATAACACAGTGCTTCATGTAAATTTACGAACTGAAATACAAATAATGTATGGGAAAAATGTTAGATCCATGGCATTCAAAAGAACCTAAACCAATTTTTTAAGTGATTTTTTTTTTTTCAAACTGATGAAGGTTTTTAACAAAGTACATCATAAATGTGGTTGCTTGTTGATCTAGAAATGTATTTTGTGTGTTAACAATTCAACCATTCATACAACTAGAAATGACGAGGAAAAATAAAATCTCATGTACGTATTAAGTTAATTAAGTCATATAGAGCACCACCTACACATGTATAAAAGAAGTCACTACAGATAAATAAGAGAGAGAAACTTTATCAAAGGAAAAAAAACAAAGAATGAGGCCCCTCTTAATGTTCAGATAAATCCTATCCTACTACAAAACTGTGTGAAAAGGGAGTCTTCACACCAGTTTAGGTTCAGCAATGGATAGCTTCAAAGTTTTAAAAAAAGGTGCAGCTGTCTTCATAAAAAAAATTTGATTACCTCTATACTGCTACAGAACAAAACATAACACCAATACAATCACCAACTGAACAAAGCATAACACCAATACAATCACCTACTGAACAAAACATAACACCAATACAATCACCTACTGAACAAAACATAACACCAATACAATCACCAACTGAACAAAACATAACACCAATACAATCACCTACTGAACAAAACATAACACCAATACAATCACCTACTGAACAAAACATAACACCAATACAATCACCTACTGAACAAAACATAACACCAATACAATCACCTACTGAACAAAACATAACACCAATACAATCACCTACTGAACAAAACATAACACCAATACAATCACCTACTGAACAAAACATAACACCAATACAATCACCTACTGAACAAAACATAACACCAATACAATCACCTACTGAACAAAACCTAACACCAATACTATCACCTACTGAACAAAACATAACACCAATACAATCACCCACTACTGACTAGACTCTGTAACCCATCCACACGAGAGCGACAGTCATCAGTCTCAGCCAGACACCCACATAAATTTTCATCTAGAACAATAGTGAAAAAATTTGTTTGGTAAATTTTGAAGTGTGTCTAATGTAACTTTTTTCCCCATATATTTTTTACTTCACATTATGTTCTTGTATGTTATGCACCAATTTTCAAGAATATAACCTGCGTGTAAATAAGGGGTTTACTGCACATACTCCAACACCCATAAAACTGCTGCTTGTACAGTTATGTGAGATCACACTTTATGGTCTGAAATTTTGAATACATAATCTATACTGACTGAAAAGCTCGTGCTACATTAATCTTACTGTTTAGGCACAAAATGAGGCCTTCACAAACTGGTATCTAAATAAAAAATTATTCTGAAGACTTATAACATCTATAGTCTAGTGGAAATGGATGTGAGCTTCTGCCAGAGAGGTCAGCGGCTCAGTCGCAGTACTATTTACATAAATTTATTACTTTCATGACAGTATGTAGGATGTCTAGACTCCTTTGACTCTGTCAAAGCAAAAGTAAGCTATGAGTTACATAGCAGAAACTCCAATGAGAAGGGCTCACATGTAATATGCTACCACACTCACCAATTGTTAGATCACCGCTTTTCACAAATCTGCGGAGGATGGCAGTCAAAATGCTTCCCTGAACCCTTGAATTGAAGAGAATGATGTAGATTGACCAGGATATAGCCACTAGCAGGGAAAGTACCAGGTACCCCAGGTCAGGATTATTCTGAAGGAAGAATGATGCACTTATAATTAAAGATTTTACACATAACAAAGTAGTCATTGCGCAATGTAAGGCAAAATTATTAGTAATGTTATTAAATATCCTAGAAAAAAACACATTTCATTGTTGTTGGAATTCTGGGTTAAGAATTACGAAGCCATATTTAATAGAAAGCTGGCAAACTGTGTCATCATAGTACTAAATAACTGTAAAGCAAAGGGGTTCCACTGAAGTATTAATTGAGTACAAAATGCAACCACAAAAAAGTCTAGCTAATAATACAGCAGTTTTAAATCTCCCAAAAGTTACATATGGTGGTTTATTTTACGGCTTTCAGTAAAGGTCCATTACTCACCAGATCCTCCAAAACAGTATTCAAGTTATAGATGGAGCCATTGTCAGTGTATGGGGCACCTTCTATTGCTGTCTCTAGGAACACCTCCTCCAACACCTCCACACTTGTCCCACTCTCTCCTTCCATTGTATGGTGGCAGTTGTCTGGACTCGGAAAAAAAATACTGTACTGTACACTATACGTAAATGATATTTTGAACATTCTCTAAATTTGCACTTCACATGTTAGTCTTTTGTAAGCAAACAAGTTAGTTTATTTAGGTATTACCTGGAGAGAGTTCCAGGGGTCAATGCCCCCGCGACCCGGTCTGTGACCAGGCCTCCTGGTGGATCAGAGCCTGATCAACCAGGCTGTTACTGCTGGCTGCACGCAAACCAACGTACGAGCCACAGTCCGGCTGGTCAGGTAGAGGTACACATTAGTACAATTATCATACGTAGTGTAAATTACCTAGGATAAACCCAAAAAAATCAAAGTGACTTATTTCCACTGGGGTCCTAGGTAAAAGAACGTATGCCTGAAGAGGGTTTCAGGGCGTCAACGCCCCCGCGGCCCGGTCCGAGACCACATCTCGTGTGTTCCTGTTATACAAGAAAAAACAGAAAAAAATCAGTATTTTTGTTGCTTTACAAAGTTAACTTTACATGTGAGAGGTTGAGGAGACACATATGATGATGACATGCATATTATTATAATTATAATCATGGGGGAGCGCTAAACCCGTAGGATTATACAGCTTATGTGGGGAGGGGAGGATGGAAGGTATTCAGGGTCAATTCAGGGAACCGGAACACAGATCTAATTCCCTGGATCAAGAGCCCTTCACCAGCGTCAAGGAACCTCCCTTCAGGGGACGTGAATATTACAGACATTGAACCAAATGTCCTCAAGGTAGAAATAAGTCACTTTGTTTAACATTTCTGGTTTATCCTCGGTAATTTATACTACTTATAATTCTACTTACGTGTACTTGTGAATAAATAAAATAAATGTCCGTCACACCAAAAAATAAAATTAATGGAGGACAAGAATTAGATTCATATCAATTCTTCACCGTGAGAAGCAGCCAAAAACTCACTTTACTAACCAATTATCCTGGTTACATTATTGATTAATTATTGCAAAAGATTGCAAGGAGTTGATGACAAGTTGAGGAGGAAGTGAACTAGTTTCTTCTCTCTCTTGTTGGGGTTGTTAAGGTGCACCAGAACTCACGTTTTACTGGGTCATTATGGCTCCCTCATGTCACTTACATATATATATTTATTTCTCATCTGCAGTATGTAGGTAATGTAATTTAATAAGTAGGTTTATTTAGGCACAGGTATACACAAGTACAATTAGCATATATAGTGTAAATTACGTAGGATAACCCAAAAAGTCATACAAAGTGACTTATTTCCATTGGACTCCTTGTAGTATCTTATTATTTAAACCTTAAAGTTAAAACAACTAACTCAGCTGTGTGAAAATCAGTTAGAATAAATGGAGATATACTAGGAATGAGGTAAATTGAGTTATTTACATTAACATTAAAGAAAGAATTAGCTTACAATAAATAAGTTTATTTAGGCACAGAAACACATAAGTACAATTATTATACATAGTGTAAATTACCTAGGATAATCCCAAAAAGTCAGGCAAAGTGACTTATTTCCATTAGAGCACTTGGTACATGTAATAAAATACTAACCATACCCCCGGCCGGGATTGAACCCGCGGTCATAGACTCTATGACCGCGGGTTCAATCCCGGCCGGGGGTATGGTTTGTTTGCAATCGTGTCATTACGATTTCTTGAGTCAATAAAATACTGTTAAGTACAAAAGAAAGTCACCACCATGCAGTGCATTTCGGGCAGACTAATTCTAATGCTTAAAAACTGTTTAATAACTAGACATGGGTTCATAAATAGGAGTTTTAAAATATACAGAAAGAGTGGTAGCTAAATGGACAACAGTACAATTTTAAGTGTACTAATAATACTTCAATTCAGCATGATACAACGTGTGTACAAAGATGAATGACATTTAGGTATGCACGCAGAAAGCCCATTAATTTTATTTATTATTATTGTTATCACACTGGCCAATTCCCACCAAGGCAGGGTGGCCCGAAAAAGAAAAACTTTCACCATCATTCACTCCATCACTGTCTTGCCAGAAGGGTGCTTTACACTACAGTTTTAAACTGCAACATTAACACCCCTCCTTCAGAGTGCAGGCACTGTACTTCCCATCTCCAGGACTCAAGTCCAGCCTGCCGGTTTCCCTGAACCCCTTCATAAATGTTACTTTGCTCACACTCCAACAGCACGTCAAGTATTAAAAACCATTTGTCTCCATTCACTCCTATCAAACACGCTCACGCATGCCTGCTGGAAGTCCAAGCCCCTCGCACACAAAACTTCCTTTACCCCCTCCCTCCAACCTTTCCTAGGCCGACCCCTACCCCGCCTTCCTTCCACTACAGACTGATACACTCTTGAAGTCATTCTGTTTCGCTCCATTCTCTCTACATGCCCCTTAATTAATATGCACAGTATTTCCTGAATATATGCAAGGCATTTGGTGAAGATACAGGCAGTATAATGGATTATAATGGATGTTTGTTTAATTCGCGTTAAGCGCTAAGCCCATGTGGGTCATTCAGCACAAGACGTGGTGGTGGAGGCTTGATCCTCCGTCTGTCGAGCGCCAGACAGATGTTCTTATTGGTAGTCACCTATGTGTCTCAGTGTATAATGGAACAAGATGAGCAATATTACCCAAACATAGTAAGGTTTATTTAGGTACAGGTACCTATAAGTACAGTTATACAAATTTACGTGATTATAATTATGACACATAGTAACATATGTGGGAATTATCCAGGATAACCTCAAAAAAGGTCAAAGTGACTTATATTCATTGGGGTCCTTATAATGTCGTATTATTTAAAGCTTAGCTATGAGATACATCAGGAATCAGTTATGATTTTTGGTGTATTTTATACAACTTAGTAACTCAAATATGTGAAAATCAGTTACAGTGAAAAAAGGTACAATAGGTATAAAGTGAACTGAGTTATATACATGAACATTAAATATTTATTTATCTATTTATTTATTTTTTATTTGGACATGATATATAGTTGTACAAAGAAATATAGTGATTGGGTGTACATGTCAAAAGCCTTGTATGCAGAGCATTATGGACAGGCTTAAAATTAACTTAAGATTAACTAAGCAATGATACAAACAGCTTACACTGCAATACAAATCAGCTTACAATAGGCGGATAAGAGAATAGAAACAAAATATCCTCCGGATAAAATTGTGAACATTAAATTCCCAACTTAGATGAGGTGGACTCCTGTTTAAAACCCCAGCAGAACCAAGTGTCTTACTCCTTATAATTCATTATCACCGTAGCTTGTTCACTTAACAAAACTTAGTGGCTCAGTCCCTGGACCCATTATATGCCCCTGCAATGTTTTGACTACCATCCACACTGGGTATGGGATGCATAATAAAGGTATTAAACTAAATTACTCCCAGAGTAAGCACTCCTTTACTCCGCTAACATTGCTTTTTCTTCTCGGTAAGGGTCCTAAGGGCCACTGACAGCTTACCCAAAAGTGGACCATCAAAAATAAAAACTAATAAGTTTATTTAGGTACAGATACACACGAGTACAATTATCAAACACAGTAACATATGTGTAATTACATAGGATAACAAAAATTAAGTCAAAGTGATTTATTTCCATTGGCAGGTTTAGTGATTATGTGTCCTGTAAATATCTAGGTATTACTGTTCCATGTACATTAACAGCTATAAATAATTTAACAATATAAAAAACAGGCTTTAAGCTCTTTGAACTGTTGTAAGACAGTCCGGACTACGGTGCAAATGTTACAACTGACAAAATTATGTATTTACCGTACATAATATCACTGATGGATTACCGTGAACCAGTTTCAGTTCTACAACACAACAGAACCATTAAGATACTTTGGAAAAAAAAAAATCCTAATAATATTTCGTGACTGTCCCATAACTATCAAAAATTAGTATACCTAGTAGTGCTGATTAGGATACGTGAACTCATCCATCACAAATAGCACCGTAGTGATCAAAATAATTCTGTTTTTAGGTAAGACACATATGCAACAGTTAGGTATCTTTATTTCGAAACGTTTCGCCTACACAGTAGGCTTCTTCAGTCGAGTACAGAAAAGTTGATAGAAGCAGAAGAGACTTGAAGACGATGTAATCAGTCCATCACCCTTAAAGTTTTGAGGTGGTCAGTCTCCAGACTGAGGGACTGACCACCTCAAAACTTTAAGGGTGATGGACTGATTACATCGTCTTCAAGTCTCTTCTGCTTCTATCAACTTTTCTGTACTCGACTGAAGAAGCCTACTGTGTAGGCGAAACGTTTCGAAATAAAGATATCTAACTGTTGCATATGTGTCTTACCTAACAACCTGTCGGTATTTTATACCATTTTAATATTCAATTCTGTTTCTACCTGAAGTATATCTGGAGTGTGTTCCGGGGGTCAACGCCCTTGTGGCACAGTCTATGACAGGTTTCGTGGTGGATCAGAACCTGATCATCAGGCTGTTACTGGTGGCCTCATGTAAACCAACGTAGAACATATAATTCATAAGACAAGTGAGTCAAGATGGATTCAAATAACAGCCACGCACACAAAAAATATTTGGACTACATGAAGTGTCTGCCTGGTCACAGACCGGGCCGCGGGGGCGTTGACCCCCGGAACTCTCTCCAGGTAAACTCCAGGTGTATCATGTTAGGAAACAGTAGCATTTTCCGTCACCCTGGCAGATAGCAGCTCTTGATATCACTATGACTACCAATCTTCCCAAAAAACTAATCATGTGCATTCCTCAACATTGATTACATTCTAAAATCAGTGTTCTGGAACATACGCACGACCTCAGAACAAACACTTGTATTACACAGACTATCTACGCTGATAGCCCACAACAGCTACGTCTACAATAGCTAGGCCTACAACAGCTAGGCCTACAACAGCTAGGTCTACAACAGCTAGGCCTACAAAACCTAGGCCTACAACAGCTAGGCCCACAACAGCTTGGCCTACAATAGCTAGGCCTACAATAGCTAGGCCTACAACAGCTAGGCCCACAACAGCTACGCCTACAACAGCTAGGCCTACAACAGCAAGGTCTACAACAGCTAGGCCTACAAAACCTAGGCCTACAACAGCTAGGCCCACAACAGCTTGGCCTACAATAGCTAGGCCTACAATAGCTAGGCCTACAACAGCTAGGCCCACAACAGCTACGCCTACAACAGCTAGGCCTACAACAGCTAGGCCTACAACAGCTAGGCCCACAACAGTTATGCCTACAACAGCTACGCCTACAACAGCTACGCCTACAACAGCTAGGCCTACAACAGCTAGGCCCACAACAGCTAGGCCTACAACAGCTAGGCCCACAACAGCTTGGCCTACAATAGCTAGGCCTACAATAGCTAGGCCTACAACAGCTAGGCCCACAACAGCTACGCCTACAACAGCTAGGCCTACAACAGCTAGGCCCACAACAGTTATGCCTACAACAGCTACGCCTACAACAGCTAGGCCTACAACAGCTAGGCCTACAACAGCTAGGCCCACAACAGCTAGGCCTACAACAGCTAGGCCTACAACAGCTAGGCCTACAACAGCTAGGCCTACAACAGCTAGGTCTACAACAGCTAGGTCTACAACAGTTAGGCCTACAACAGCTAGGCCAACAACGGATAGGCCTACAACAGCTAGGCCCACAACAGTTAGGTCTACAACAGCTAGGCCTACAACAGCTAGGTCTACAACAGCTAGGCCTACAACAGCTAGGTCTACAACAGCTAGGCCTACAACAGCTAGGGCTACAACAGCTAGGTCTACAATAGCTAGGTCTACAACAGCTAGGCCTACAACAGCTAGGCCAACAACAGCTAGGTCTACAACAGCTAGGTCTACAATAGCTAGGCCAACAACGGCTAGGCCTACAACAGCTAGGTCTACAACAGTTAGGCCTACAACAGCTAGGCCTACAACAGCTAGGCCACCAACGGCTAGGCCTACAACAGCTAGGCCTACATCACATTTAACTTTTTTAATTTTTATTTTAACTTATTTTATATTGAATTACGCTATATTATTATATTATTATTATTTTATTATTATATATTATTATTTTATTATATTATTATTATTTTATTATATTATATTTTATATTATTAATAATATTTTATTATTATATTATTATTATTTTATTATATTATTATTTTATTAATATTATTATTATTATTATTATTATTTTATTATTATTAATATTATTTTATTATTTTATTATTATTTTATTAATATTATTATTATTATTATTATTTTATTATTATTATTATTTAAAAACTTCCTCATAGAGTAGATCCAAAATTTTTAAGTAATGTTGAGTAAAGTGGCTTCTGGGACCCCTCAGGGATCAGGACCCCTCAGGGATCAGGACCCTCAGGGATCAGGGCCCTCAGGGATCAGGGCCCTCAGGGATCAGGGCCCTCAGGGATCAGGGCCCCTCAGGGATCAGGACCCCTCAGGGATCAGGGCCCTCAGGGATCAGGGCCCTCAGGGATCAGGGCCCTCAGGGATCAGGGCCCCTCAGGGATCAGGACCCCTCAGGGATCAGGGCCCTCAGGGATCAGGGCCCTCAGGGATCAGGGCCCTCAGGGATCAGGGCCCCTCAGGGATCAGGGCCCCTCAGGGATCAGGACCCCTCAGGGATCAGGGCCCTCAGGGATCAGGGCCCCTCAGGGATCAGGGCCCTCAGGGATCAGGGCCCCTCAGGGATCAGGGCCCTCAGGGATCAAGGCCCCTCAGGGATCAAGGCCCTCAGGGATCAGGGCCCCTCAGGGATCAGGGCCCTCAGGGATCAGGGCCCCTCAGGGATCAGGGCCCTCAGGGATCAGGGCCCCTCAGGGATCAAGGCCCTCAGGGATCAGGGCCCCTCAGGGATCAGGGCCCTCAGGGATCAGGACCCCTCAGGGATCAGGGCCCTCAGGGATCAGGGCCCCTCAGGGATCAGGGCCCTCAGGGATCAGGGCCCCTCAGGGATCAAGGCCCTCAGGGATCAGGGCCCCTCAGGGATCAGGGCCCCTCAGGGATCAGGGCCCCCTCAGGGATCAAGGCCCCCTCAGGGATCAAGGCCCTCAGGGATCAGGGCCCCTCAGGGATCAGGGCCCCTCAGGGATCAGGGCCCCTCAGGGATCAGGGGCCCTCTGGGATCAGGGGCCCTCAGGGATCAGGGCCCCTCAGGGATCAGGGCCCCTCAGGGATCAGGGGCCCTCAGGGATCAGGGGCCCTCTGGGATCAGGGGCCCTCAGGGATCAGGGCCCCTCAGGGATCAGGGCCCCTCAGGGATCAGGGGCCCTCTGGGATCAGGGGCCCTCAGGGATCAGGGCCCCTCAGGGATCAGGGGCCCTCTGGGATCAGGGGCCCTCAGGGATCAGGGCCCCTCAGGGATCAGGGCCCCTCAGGGATCAGGGGCCCTCAGGGATCAGGGCCCCTCAGGGATCAGGGCCCCTCAGGGATCAGGGGCCCTCAGGGATCAGGGGCCCTCAGGGATCAGGGGCCCTCAGGGATCAGGGCCCCTCAGGGATCAGGGGCCCTCAGGGATCAGGGCCCCTCAGGGATCAGGGGCCCTCAGGGATCAGGGGCCCTCAGGGATCAGGGGCCCTCAGGGATCAGGGGCCCTCAGGGATCAGGGGCCCTCAGGGATCAGGGGCCCTCAGGGATCAGGGGCCCTCAGGGATCAGGGCCCCTCAGGGATCAGGGGCCCTCAGGGATCAGGGGCCCTCAGGGATCAGGGCCCCTCAGGGATCAGGGGCCCTCAGGGATCAGGGGCCCTCAGGGTTCAGGGCCCCTCAGGGATCAGGGCCCCTCAGGGATCAGGGGCCCTCTGGGATCAGGGGCCCTCAGGGATCAGGACCCCTCAGGGATCAGGGCCCCTCAGGGATCAGGGGCCCTCTGGGATCAGGGGCCCTCAGGGATCAGGGCCCCTCAGGGATCAGGGCCCCTCAGGGATCAGGGGCCCTCTGGGATCAGGGGCCCTCAGGGATCAGGGCCCCTCAGGGATCAGGGCCCCTCAGGGATCAGGAGCCCTCAGGGATCAGGGCCCCTCAGGGATCAGGGCCCCTCAGGGATCAGGGGCCCTCTGGGATCAGGGGCCCTCAGGGATCAGGGCCCCTCAGGGATCAGGGGCCCTCTGGGATCAGGGGCCCTCAGGGATCAGGGCCCCTCAGGGATCAGGGCCCCTCAGGGATCAGGAGCCCTCAGGGATCAGGGCCCCTCAGGGATCAGGGCCCCTCAGGGATCAGGGGCCCTCAGGGATCAGGGGCCCTCAGGGATCAGGGGCCCTCAAGTTTAAGCTTCATTAGTTAGACAACAACACAAGGTATACCAGTACTGCATTAATATTAATATGTATAATATACTGCACCAGTCACGTCCGTGGCACCAGTCACGTCCGTGGCACCAGTCACGTCCGTGGCACCAGTCACATCCGTGGCACCAGTCACGTCCGTGGCACCAGTCACGTCCGTGGTACCAGTCACGTCCGTGGCACCAGTCACGTCCGTGGCACCAGTCACGTCCGTGGCACCAGTCACATCCGTGGCACCAGTCACGTCCGTGGCACCAGTCACGTCCGTGGCACCAGTCACGTCCGTGGTACCAGTCACGTCCGTGGCACCAGTCACGTCCGTGGCACAAGTCACGTCCGTGGCACCAGTCACGTCCAGAGCATTTACACCCACAAGTCTGCATACAAGCAAAATTTAATTCTGTTAATTATTTTTTGGGGTGAGTTACGGACTTAATGATTAAATTGCAGCTGATAGTATTGCAAATATTGAAGACTCCCACCAATCAGTCGAAATAGTCATTTTATCAGCTCTTCTTTCTAACTTCCATTTTCACTCGCTCTCTCTCTCTCTCTCTCTCTCTCTCTCTCTCTCTCTCTCTCTCTCTCTCTCTCTCTCTCTCTCTCTCTCTCTCTCTCTCTCTCTCTCTCTCTCTCCTCTCCCTTTCTCTCGTTAAAACCTTGTGTAGAAACCACCACGTAAAGTTTCGCAGTAAGGCAGATATTGGTGGAGCCAGCCAGGAGGTTATTATATGTAGTCAGACGGTGTAGGGGACTCTGACCCCCACCACCACACTGTGTGGAAGCTCTGACCCCCACACTGTGTGGGAGCTCTGACCCCCACACTGTGTGGGAGCTCTGACCCCCACCACCACACTGTGTGGGAGCTCTGACCCCCACCACCACACTGTGTGGGAGCTCTGACCCCCACCACCACACTGTGTGGGAGCTCTGACCCCCACCACCACACTGTGTGGGAGCTCTGACCCCCACCACCACACTGTGTGGGAGCTCTGACCCCCACCACCACACCGTGTGGAGCTCTGACCCCACCACCACACTGTGTGGGAGCTCTGACCCCACCACCACCTGTGGGGGCTCACCCCCACCCCCACCTGTGTGGGGCCCCCCACCACCCCCCGGGGGGCTCTGCCCCCCACCACCCATGTGGGGGGTCGCCCCACCCCCACTGTGTGGGCTCACCCCACCACCACCTGGGGGTCTGACCCCACCCCCCACACTGTGTGGGGCTCTGCCCCCCACCACCCACGTGTGGGCTCTGACCCCCCCCCACATGTGGGGCTCGGGCCCCCCACACTGTGGGGGCTCTGACCCCACCACCACACTGTGTGGGATCCCCCACCCACACTGGGGGCCCCCAAAGGGTTTTTCCTGAACCCCCAACCCACTGTGTGGGGCTCTACCCCCCCCACCACACTGTGTGGGCTCTGACCCCCCCCCACCACCACCTGTGTGGGGGCTCTGCCCCCACCCACACTGTGGGCTCCCCCCCACCACCACTGTGGGAGCTCGACCCCCCCCCACACTGTGGGGGCTCTGACCCCCCCACCCATTGTGGGAGTCTGACCCCACCCCCCAATTTTGGGGCCGCCCCCACCACACTGTGTGGGAGCTCTGACCCCCACCACCACCCCTGTGGGGTTCGCCCCACCACCACCGGGGGGGGCCCCCACCCCACCAACCGTTTGTTCTGACCCTCACCACCGAATCCTACCCTACCACCACACTGTATGGGCGTTCTGACCCTCACCACCACACTGTATGGGCGTTCTGACCCCTACCACCACACTGTGTGGGAGCTCTGACCCTCACCACCACACTGTATGGGCGTTCTGACCCTCACCACCACACTGTATGGGCGTTCTGACCCTCACCACCACACTGTATGGGCGTTCTGACCCTCACCACCACACTGTATGGGCGTTCTGACCCCTACCACCACACTTTTGGGCTTTCCCGTCCCCCACCACACTTTTGGGGGCGTTCTGCCCCTCACCACCCCTGTTGGGCTTCCCCCTCACCCCACACTGTATGGGCGTTCTGACCCTCCCCACCACACTTTTGGGCGTTCTCCCCTCCCCCACACTGTTGCTTCTGACCCTCACCACCCCCTGTAGGGGTGTTTGCCCCCTACCACCCCCTGTGTGGGCTTTCCCCGACCCTCACCACCACACATGGGCGTTCTCCCCTCACCACACTGTGTGGGAGCTCGACCCTCCCCACCCTTTGGGCGTTCTCCCCCCTCCCACCACTGTGTGGGCGTTCTGACCCTCACCACCACACTGTTGGGGTTGCCCTACTACCTGTGTGAGCTCACCCTACCA